>NW_024570855.1:300000-500000 GCF_018345385.1 Vulpes lagopus | reverse complement strand
GTGGAGAAAGATCTTGCGCACCCAGGGTGCCATGGCGTCGTGCGTCGAGGAGGAACGGTGGTGGATGTTGATGGCGAAGACGGTTACCATGATGGACAGAGTCACGAAAATCATGGTGAACACCAGGTACTCTCCGATCAGGGGGATCACTTTGGACGACGAGGGTATGATCTCCTCGATCACCAGCAGGAAGACAGTCAGAGAGACCAGGACTGACGTGCAGAGGCAGATCTTCTCGCCCTCGTTGGAGGGGAGGTAGAAGACGAGCACCGTTAAAAACGAGAGCCCGATGCAGGGTATGATGAGGAACAAGGTGTAGAAGAGAGGCAGACGCTTGATCACAAACGAGTACGTGACGTACGGGTACCAGCAGGCGCTGTCCGTCCTGTTCCCTCTGCTCCCGGTGGCGCTGACAATCTCCCATTCTCCGTTGTCGAAAAAGTCTCTCTTGTCCACGTCTTGGTCCTCCAAGATGATATCGACCTGTGATCCGTCGTAAGTCCAGGAACCAAACTTCATGGAGCAGTTTTGGACGTCAAATGGGAAAAACGTGACATCTATGGTACAGGAGCTCTTGTAGTTCGCGGGGGGCGTCCAGGTGACCTTGCCGTCGTACCTGACCACCGCTTTCGTGCTGGTCCCTTCAAAACGGCCGTCGGCACTGAAATAAACACACGCACGTGACAGCACAGAGACTGGGGAACCCTGGCAGGCCCGTCACCGGCTGGGGGGCGGGGAGCCCGGCCAATGAGATGCTCTGTAAGTTGTGATGCAGGAGATACACCCGCTGCACGTAGGGGACCCTGTCCCACGGCCGTCTTCCCTAAATAGACAACCCTCCTAGACCTGGACTCCTTCCACATGGACCCCACGACTGATGATCACATTTGTACTTCACAGGACCATGAGATTTTAGAGCCCGAAAGATTTCCCTTTACTCACAAAACATAATTCGGCTATTTGAACAATAGGATAGCAGCCAGCTGCTGAGTCCACGTGCCTCGATGCCCCACACGGCGCTATTCCCCTCCAGCAAATACTGGGTGCTTGCTGCCTGGGCAGGGAAGAGCATCAGTGCTCAGCCGTGCCTCTAAGCCCCGTTGCCCTGCGAACTCATGTTCTGGAGAAGTCTACCCACACAAGATTTCTTTGAAATATTGTTTATCCTAAAACTCATGTGGCTTTTGCTAGACTCACGTTCATGTAAAAATGTCTTCAGGGGCCTGGAATAAGGTGATGCTCTGGGAAACTATGTCCTGCTACCTTACAGCCTCTTGCCTCTTACCATACGAAGAAGCGTGCAGGGAAACGGTATTTAGAGATGAATATTTCTACACAGCATTTGCTCTGTCTTCATGCCAAGTGCGTTCTTGCAAATACTCCAAAGTGCTTTAGGGTAAGCACAAATTCCCAGATTTGCTCTGGGGTGATCCTAGAAAAACTGAAACTTGATCCCAGAATTATCTGTTCCCCAAGTTAAAAACCATCCTGAAAATAGACATGGGTAGGACACCTATAAAGATGAGTGCACACCCCCCGTCACGGGATAATTACAATACGGTATTTAAGCAAAATTAGAAGCACATTTAAACATAAGTGTGACCTCAACTATTTTTTTAAATATCCCCAAATCTGGAGGGTAATCTGCCCAATATTTGGTCTGTTAAGTAGGAGGCTGAACAGAGATGCCAGGCTGCCCGTGTAAACCCCACCCCGCCACATGCAACTGTGTGATCTTGGACAAGGGCACAACACCCTCCCTCTCCTGTTCCTCGTCTGTCAAAAACATTATTTTCACAATAGCAATGGGAATCCAATAAAGCACACGGCCAGGAACTGGGATGGGGTGACAACCCCAAGGGCTGGGATAACGGGACTGATTAGGGGTGACACCCCCCAACTTCCAGACACTGTTCTGCACTTTCCAGATGGTTCACATGTTTTAAAAATCAAAGGACAAAAGAACACCTCAAAAGGGGGGTGAGGATCCACAGACCCTATTTGCAGTTTCGCAAAACACATAAGATCAAGTCATTTGATCTTACAGTTGGACGGTTTTCGAAAGGAAGAATCACTAGTGCCTAATAAAAATACAGTTTTCTTCTAAAAGCATAAAGCGGAATTTGGAATATGACTTACTTATCAAACAAAACGATGTCTGGGGTCCAGAGGGAGTCGGAAGGGACGCGTATCACTTTTATTCCTCCATAGTCACCAGGGCGCCATCTCAGTTTCACGTCCGTCCACTCCTTCAGAACAAACATGACAGCCTCAGTCGCCAATTGCGATGACATCGACTGTGAAGCATAGTAGAAACTATGCTTTTTGCCAAATACAGAAATTCCAGACATAAAAGCATCTCTACTCGCCCTAGAGAAAACTCAGCTCTGTGTCTTTGTTGAGTGTGGGAGCACAGCCCCCCACCAGTGTCTGCAGCCTTGGTGCCGGGAGACACAGATGAGGACCGTTGGGGGGGTGGTTGGGGGGTGCTCACAGCCGTGTCACCTGCTCCCCTCCCCCCGAGGACACACCCGGGGCTCCGGCCTGGCCACAGAAGAGCTGGCTGCACTGTCCTTGGCTGGACGGGTCCATGCCAGGGGAACAGGACTCATCACACCCTCCACAGAGGTGAACACCTGTGCAGCCTCCACACAGGGACATTCTGTGATCATGCGAAGACGCAGCCCCACAAAAGGGGGTGTGCCTTTTGGGAGTTAGGGTCAGGGAACCAGTAGTGGGTATTAAATTAGGGCTGATAAAGGAAGAGCAAAGGGAAGGACACAGCAGCACCTGAGTACAGAGGTCCAATGGCCCAGAGGAAAAAGGAGCCCTTCCTACAAAAGGGGCTACGTGCGTAAGAATAATTGATCGCCTGTTTCCGTCTCACTCCAAGTAAGCGTCACAATCCTGGCAGCGGCCCAGGTGCTTGCTAAACCAGGGCCCTCCCCCTGCTTCTCTGACCTCCCCACGGTTCACTCACCTCTCCCCACACTGGCCTGCTTGCTCCTCCTTCGACACACCAGGCACACGGCAGCCGCAGGGCCTTTGCACTTGCTGGCCCCTCTCTGCCTGGATTGCTTCTCCCTGAGATACTCGCATGGCTCATTCTTCTCCTTGCTCAGACATTACCTTCCGAGTGATGCTCTCCCCAACTGTGCTGGTTAAAAGTACATCCCTGACACTACGTCGCCCTCGCTCCCAGTGAGCTTTCCTCCAAGCTTGTCAGCGTTAAGGTACAACACAGCCTCCTAGCTCCTTTCCCCCAAGAGACAGACATTCCCGGGGGCCAGGACTTCTGCCTGGGAAACAGCGCCTGCAGGACAGCAGCCACCCCAGGACTCCCTGGTCGGATACGAGAGCCTCTGGCGTCCTGTCCATCCACCAGACCACCTGCTCGTGTTTCTGAAAACCCTACAGTCGCAGCACCAATGACCTTTTGAATTTTATACACACCTGCTTCAACCAGACGTTCGTTGTCATTAACTGATTTTTCTCATCCTGTAAAACAAAAATTTAAATAAGGCTGATTTCAAGTACAGAATTTTCAGTTTCCTGCACATACCTCCGTCCATACCGTACCTACATCCTGCTCATCAATGCAGGTCTCTGGAAAAGCAGCATCACTTTTCCAGCCTAATTTCACATTATTCCTTTCAACATGCTCCGTATTTCAGATAAACTGCCCTGCAGGACACTGCTGGCATCTTGGATGGAACGTTCAGGGACTCAGCTACTCTACGTCCTCAAACCCGAGACACGGTCTAAGGAACAAGCACAGTGTCACCGTGCACTTGGCACTCGAAGGAAGAAGCGGACAGCGAGCTGTGAATCGCCGTGAACCAAGACACACGCAGTGATTGCAGAAGAGCCGAAACGGGGGGAAGGGGCCGGAGTCACACCCATTCCCACATGTCCTCAAGCTGGAACCCGGTGGTGTTCTGTGCCCCGCCGAGCACAGGGCCGCATTGCTGACCTCGGCTGAGCTGAGGTCACTGCCCTGCACTTGCACGGCCACTTTCCTGGCGAGCTGGGGTCTCGGCCACTTGCTGCTCACACCTCCCGGATGGAGCTTTGCTGAGACCGGCTTGTCACTGAGCTTTCGAGGCCTAATTAAAGTGACATCACTTCCATCATTTTCCCTGAAATACCACGGAGCCAGCGGGACCAGTACAAGACCAGATGATTGCCGGGTGCCAACCACAGACACCCACTGGCAGGACGGAATGCCGGGTGGGGACACGCACAGCAGTGGGCACAACCCATAGGCTGGGAGGGAGGTCAGGGCTTCAGACGGCCCAGGGCCTGGCGGGCCACCTTCCACAGCAGGTGGGCGGCCCAGGAGAGGAGCGGGCAGAGGACAGAGGCCCTGAAGTCCGACTCAGGAACAATCTGGGGAATACAGCGTGGGCGTCACTCTTTCACCTGGGTTCCAAAGGTCACCTGTCCTTGGAGAGGACCTGGGGGGACCCCTGGGGTGGCTCAGCGGTGGAACATCTGCGTCCGGCTCAGGGCGTGACCCCGGGGTCCCAGGATCAAGTCCGCATTGGGCTCCTGGAGGGGAGCCTGCGTCTCCCTCTGCCCGTGTCTCTGCCTCTCTGTGTGTGTCTCTCATGAATGGATAAATAAAATCTTGAAGAAAAATTGTTTTAATTAAAAATAAAAGGAAACGACCTGGAGATTTTATCTAGTGCAGTTCCTTCATCCCGCAGATAGAGGAACCAGCCCAGCGGGGGAATGTGCGGAACCGCCCCGGCTGGCGGGAACCGTTTAGAATGGCAAGCTCCTGAGCTTAAGCCCGACAGCGGCCCTACTGTCCGCTCCAAAGTCACACAGCATCAGAGTGAGTGCCGACTGCGCAGCGTACCCCTGGGGCTAAAGCCCTAAATGCAGCCATGAATGACGGGGAAAGTTCTGGTAAACCTCTTACCCGTGATGCCACAAGGCAGCAGGTCAGCTTTGAGAATCTAATGAAAACGATAGACCTTTTCCCCAGAAAAATGTGAACACACACGAATTGTGCACCAAAGGCTAGGACCCAGTTGGCACCCGCGTCCTCCACGGGAACACAGATAAAGGAGCGACACCTAAGTTCACAACTGGCCCCAAATGTGGGGCACAGCCCGACGCGAGGAGACCTCAGGTCCCAAGCATCTGTTACGTGTCAGCACCATGTACGATGGGACACAACCCAGAAGGACAAACGCAGGGCTGTCCCCAGGACACGGCGCCGTCGGCAGAGAAGCCACTGACTGGGTGAAGGGGGGAGTGGGGGGGCGCAGGGCAATGGTTTTGTGACCTGACGGTAAAGTCAGCAGCCACCAAATTCAGGCATTTGTCATTAATAATACAAATACAGTCGTCATTTATAAAAGGAAATAATGGGAACTAACTTCTGCCAACAATAGAATATTTAAATAAGTCATAAACGGAACGTCGGATAGACATTAAAATTATATTTATGTATGAAGATTATGGAACGAGGCAGGCAATGCTCTTAATGTGACGAGAGGAGAGAAATGGGTGCTGGGTGGTGCAAGGAGGTGTCGGCCACTAGACCGGGCACCTGAGGCCAATAGGACACCGCGTGCCCACAGTGGAATTAAGACTGTTTTTAAAATTGTAAGGGAACAAAAAACAAGAGGGGAAAAAAGGCTTCATTGTGTCAAAATTAATATCCCAATTTGAAAAGTTACACACAAACAACTGGCAAGAAATACAGCAAAATGTCACCACGGGTCACCTCCAGGGGGTGGAAACACAGTCTTTTTTCCCTTATTTGTAGTCGTTTGTACTTTCTGAGCTCTCTACAAGCATCCTCACTGCTTCTCTAATTAGGAAATAAAGGCTCGTCTCTAACCGTCGCTGTCACCGTGGGCTCTGGGGACGCAGCAGGGAAAGGGCTAGTGACTGCCGTGATCAGAACAAGGAGAAACTAATGTCGACGTTGGCACGAGCTCTGGGTTCGAGGAGAAGGGTATCAAGACGGCGAGAACTCGTCGCGAGGGAACCCACGCTCCCTGGTGGGCGCCACGCGGCAGAGCCTCAGACATGTCTGAGGCGTGAGACTGAAACGCTGACGGGCTGAGACGCTTTTTGGTCCTAACAATATACAACTCTACTCTTGGACTCTTTCCTCTTTAAAATGTTGACTTTTGGGGATCCCTGGGTGGCGCAGTGGTTTGGCGCCTGCCTTTGGCCCAGGGTGCGATCCTGGGGACCCGGGATCGAATCCCACTCGGGCTCCCAGTGCATGGAGCCTGCTTCTCCCTCTGCCTGTGTCTCTGCCTCTCTCTCTCTCTGTCTGTGACTATAATAAATAAATAAATAAATAAATAAATAATATAATAATAATAATAATAATAAAATAAAATGTTGACTTTTTAAAATCATATTTTTTAAAAAATGTAATGAGAAGCTTCCATATAAAATGTTTCCTATCTTTGACCTTATTCAAAATAAACCTACAATAATTACCAGATCAGTGATTTATTTGTAAACTCCTCAATGTCATGCAAACAGTGCATCCCGGTGCCCACAGCAACCACTCCTCCCTGCCCGGGCCCCCTGGAAACCCTCGCTGCCCCCCACCCCCGGGCCCATGGCGCCCCCGGAACCTCTGAAATGCAGCATGTGATGTCTGGCACACTTACCACATCCACTAGCTGAGATAGTGCAAGGCCAAACTTTATTTTTATTTTGTCATTCAGGTGTTCCACGGGACGAACCCATCTTTCGTAGTCTTGAAACAAATCCTTAAACAAACTGTCTTCATGTTTTGCCACCAAGGATGGTTCAGCCAATCCTGCATAAAGATTTTTCAAAGTTAGTGTATTAGGTTCTCGCCCACTAAATACCTATGCTTTAGAAAATGTTCGGCTTTATAGGAACCAACCTATTACTTAGGCTATTTTTTTAAGATTTTATTTTTATTTATTTATCCATGAGAGACACAGAGAGATGCACAAAGAGAGGCAGAGACCCAGGCAGAGGGAGAAGCAGGCTCCATGCAGGGAGCCCGACGCGGGACTCGATCCCGGGACCCCAGGATCACACCCTGGGCCGAAGGTGGCACTAAACCACTGAGCCACCCAGGCTGCCCATATTTAGGCTATTAATAGAGCCTTTACAATAAAATATTGATACAAATGTTTATGATCAATAAGGGACACTGTGGCTTGGATATATCTCTTAGTAAAATCCGATTACTCATATGGAAATACTCTATGTTCCTTAGGAAACAGTACTTTATACAGAATATTCTAACAAAAGCTTTTAAGCTTTTAAATAAGTTGCCAGGGCTCGAGGGGTTGCTTGGGGAAAAATTCCAAACCTAGAAAACAGAGACTTTGAGGTGCATTTACATCAACTGTAAATGTAAAATTAACAAACTTTCATTTACATGACTGTGCTATACAAACATATAAGCACTGGATGAATTATCCAGATGTCATACCTTTGTTGGCTATATGTTTGCAGACAGTTACCTTAGGGCCTGACACTTAAGAGAGAGAGAGAAACAGGATTTTTTATATTCTAGATGCCATAGCCGCGGAGTGGTTAGATTCCCAGGTCACTGTTATGTTTGTTCTTCTGCCAAGTTGGATTAAGCCTCTGAACAAACGAGAGTTTTCAGTGTTACGTGCTCCGAGTCCCTGTCAAGGGTCTGAAATGAGTGAAAGTCAAGCCTGACGTTTACCAGGACTCCCGATTTTACAAAGAAAAAGCATCCACTTGAACCAAAACATCGCTGGCTTATTTATGATGAGGGACGCACGCAGGACTCTGCAGGCACGAGGGGCCTTCTCCAACGTGACAGAAAACCAGCGCTTTCCCAAGACCTCGTGTCCTTATTAGACCGTGTTCCAGTGGGAGGAAGCCCGCCCCGGCGCCCCTGCCCCGTCCACCCGTCAGGAGTGCAGCACACTCCTCTCTGGCTCCCCCGGCGAGTTAGGAAACTCGATTTAATCAGTAAATACCATAGACCTTGCACCTGCTTCCCATAAAAGACTCCTTATGTGAAAATGCACAGCGTTGGAGAGATTCCAATTCAACTGGAATGTTATGCACTGGAGAGTCATTCGTTTTATTTATTTATTTTTTTGAGTCATTTGTTTTAATGTTTAAGAGCCGTTAATTCAATAGCATTACTCTCTCCTCTCCTAATCCTGCTTAAAATTTTTATAGCCTCTGAAACACCAAAAGTTTGAGGTTGTTTGAAAGATAAAAATGACAAATAAAATGCATTTTAATAGCATCTAAGAACCTTTTGCCTTAGGGAAAAAGATGATAGCTTGATTCGCCACCTCGAATCCTGTTTGAAAGAAAGTAGGTGGGGTATAAATACATTGACAAATTAATTCTAACATTCCCTCTAACGACAATCCTTAAGATGCAGCCTTAAAAATATCTTCCTAGTATATCCAATATTAGAAATACTATTTCCCCAACACAATTTTATGGAAACAGTGGGTGCTAATGTCAGTGATGTTTTAGCACAAAACCTTAATCATGCAAATTCTAGGTAGAGGATTTTTAGCCGGTTCTAAATCTTTTTAAGTTTATGCTGCTCATAAGCCTCAGAATGCTTAAAGGAGAGGAGGATACGTGATGGGAGATGCCATACTACAGGGCTGGTTAGTGGCAGAGCTCTGAAGGGCCCCCAGGGCTCCGCTCCACCTCTTACACCTCTCATGTGAACATTTTCCATCCTGAGTCTTTATCAAAGTGCTTAATTAGTGTCACACTCCCTGACAGCTCCAGCCCATACTAATTTTTGCTCACTCATTCAACAAATGTTTCTTGGACAAGTGCCTCGTACTAGGCACTGCGCCCAGTACCGGGCACACAGGGATAAACACAGTCCAGCAGGAAAGATCGACACAGTGCACGTGGTGCTACTAAGTTCGATAGAAACTGAATTCAAACTTGAATATCCTTTTCAAAAAGTTGTTCTGCACAGTTAACATTTGCTCATTTATTTCCACTCAAAATAAATAATTTAAATCAATTACTTTCAACCTCAGTTCCTTGAAATCCCAGGGCATTTATTTTTCATACTATTTTTCACCAAGATCGTATATTATTTGACATATACTGCTCTGTGTTCTTTTCCAGTTATGTCACGTAAGTCTTGGGTCTCCAAAGAAATCAATGCCCTAAAAGGTAGAAATCATTTCTATACTTTGGCACCTCTACAGTCCTAAGTATAATGCTGATCACAACAGTCACTTTAATACATTTTAGTTTTCTGTCCTGACTTAAAAAGAGGGACCTGGGAGAAAATATTTGTAGATCATTTATCTGATAAGGGGTGTGTACCTAGACTACATAAAAAACTATTACAAATCAATGATAAAAAGATACAACAACCCAATTTTCAAATATGTTACTGATCTGAACAGACCTTTCTCCAAAGAACAGCCAGTAAGTGTCTGAAAAGATATTCAACCCCTTTACCCATTCAGAAAAATGCCGATCAAAGCTATAATGAGGGGTGCCTGGCCGGCTCAGTCGATGGAGCGGTGACTCTTGATCTCGGGGTCATGAGTTCAAGCCCCGCACTGGGTGTAGAAACAGTAAATAAATAAATTAATTAATTTTAAAAAAAGCCCTACAATGAGTTATCGTTTCACACCCAATACAATGGTTATTGAAAACAGAGATAACAAGTGTTGAGAAGGATGTGGAGAAATTGGGACCCTTGTACACTCCTGGTAGGAGTGTAACATGGTGTGATTGCTTTGGAAAACATTTAATAGTCCCTTAAAAAGTTAACTATAGGGTTACGATAGACCTAGCAATTCTACTCTCGGTACATACCCAAGAGAAATGAAAACAGCTGTCCACCCAAAACTTGCACATGAACATTTCCAGTGGTATTTTTCATAATAGCTAAAAGGTGGAAACAACCCAGATGCCTATTAAATGATAAATGGATAGATGAAATGTGGAATACCCAATGGAATATTATTTTGTCATTAAAATGAATTAATGAGGGGATCCCTGGGTGGCTCAGCGGTTTAGCGCCTGCCTTTAGCCCAGGGCCTGATCCTGGGGTCCCGGGATCGAGTCCCATGTCAGGCTCCCTGCATGGGGTCCTTCTCCCTCTGCCTGTGTCTCTGCCTCTCTCTCTCTCTCTATGTCTCTCATGAATAAATAAATAAAATCTTAAAAAATAAATAAAATAAAATGAATTAATGACGCATGCTAGGACATGGATGTACCTTTTAAATATTATGCTAAGTAAAAGAAGCCAGTCACAAAGACTGTAAATTATGATTCCACCTACATGAACTATCCAGAAGAGGCAAATCTAGAGATGCAGAAAAGTAGTTTGGTGGTTGCCTGGTAGGGGTTGGGGGGGCATTGCAGATAATGTTCAAACATCAATTTTGGTGACAGTCACAGTAGCCCAAATATACTAAAAATCACTGGATCATGTACTTTAAATAGGTGAGTTGTCTGGTGCATAAATGACATCTTGATAATCTGTGACCAAAAGGAGGACGTCTTCACAACTGAGCTAAGGCGAGCAGGTACATTGGACAACACAGCGCTGATCAGAGCTGAGAAAACGTGACAAACATGTGGATATGACCTTCAGAAAAATTATATCTGAATAGTCACACCACAACTTTTCCTTGGAAAATAACAAAGATAAAAAACTATGTGTGCAATGCCAGTGCATTTATTTTCCTTATTTCTTTGTAATGTTTTATACCTTTCCTAGTAATGGTCCATTTTTTAAATTAAGACCTCATTCCTCTCGTGGGTGCCTGGGTGGCTCAGTCACTGAAGTGCCTGCCTTCTGCTCAGGCCGTGATCTCGAGGTCCTGGGATTGGGTACAGCATTGGGCTCCCTGCTCAGCAGTGAGTCTGCTTCTCCCTCTGTCTCAAGTAAATAAATAAAATCTTAAAAAAAAGAAAAAAAAAAGACTTAATTCCTTTCCAAAAAAAGAAAAATACTGATGAATTCTATCAAACATTCAAAGAAGAATTAATATCAATCCTTCTCAATTCTTCCAAAATATAGAGGAGGAAAAAACACGTTCAAACTCATTCTACGAGGCCGGCATTACCCTGAAACCAAAACCACACAAGGATGCCACAGAAAAGAGAATTACGGGCCACTATCCCTGATCAACACAGATGCAATAATCCTCAACTATATACTAGCAAACCAAATCAACACACCAAAAGGGTCATTCAACGCGATCGAGGGGGATTTCTCCCAGGGACACAAGGATGCTTTAAAATCCACAAACCAGGGGATCCCTGGGTGGCGCAGCGGTTTGGCGCCTGCCTTTGGCCCAGGGCGCGATCCTGGAGACCCGGGATCGAATCCCACATCGGGCTCCCGGTGCATGGAGCCTGCTTCTCCCTCCGCCTGTGTCTCTGCCTCTCTCTCTCTCTCTGTGACTATCATAAATAAATAAAAAATTAAAAAAAAAATAATAAAATCCACAAACCAGTCTGTGTGATACACCAATTAACAAAATGAAGGATAAAAATCATAGGATCCTCGCAATAGATGCAGAAAAGCACTTGACCAACTTCAATATCCACTGATGATAAAGCCTTGTAACAAAGTGGACACCGAGGAAATCTGCCTCAGCGTAGTAAAGGCCGTACGGCCCACGGCTAAGAGCACAATCAGCGGTGAGAAGCTGAGAGCCGTTCCTCAGGCCAGGGACAGACAGGGATGCCCACTCTCACCACTTTTATCCAACACAGACCGGAGTCGTGGCCAGAGCAGTGAAGCAAGAATAAGAAATAAGAGGTATCTGGGTGGCTCAGTCGGTTAAGCGTCTGACTCTCGGTTTTGGCTCAAGTCATAATCTCAGGGACCTGCAAGCAAGCCCCAGTCACCAGGACCCCGAGGGAATTGTACCAAAGGAAATAAGTCAAAGATGGATGGCGTACAATGTCACTTAAATGGAATATCTATTTTAAAAAGCTCACAAATGCCGAGAACAGATTGGTGGTTGACAGAGGCAAGGGGGTGATGGGTGGACAAAGTGGGTAAAGGGGATCAAGAGGTACAAAGTTTAGTCATAAAATGAATGTCACAGTGACGTAATACACAGCCTGGTGACAATACCGTGTTGCATATTTGAAGGTTGCTAAGAAAGTGGACCTCGAGGGCAGCCCGGGTGGCTCAGCCCAGGCCAAAACCCCGGGGTCCTGGGATCGAGTCCCACGTCGGGCTCCCTGCACGGGGTCTGCTCCTCCCTCTGCCTGAGTCTCTGCCCCCCTCTCTCTCTCTCATGAATGAATAAAATCTTAAAAAAAAAAAAAAAAAAGGAAGTTGACCCTGAAAGTTCTCATCGGAAGGAAAAAAATGTTTTTAAAAGAAGAAAAACTGAGCATGTATGGTAAAGGATGTTAACGAGACCTATTGTGATCATAAAAAATAATTTAAAAACTGCTTCTCAGAGATTATCTTCCAGAGCAGTTCAAGGTTCATGGCAAGTTTGGGGGGAAGGTAAAGAGATTTCCGTGTCTGCCCTGCACGTGAGGACATCCCCCAGCAGAGTGGGGGACACCTGGGGCAGCTGATGAGCCTACACCGTCGCATCGTTGCTACCCGAAGCCCAGAGCCTGCACTCCCCCTGCGTCACCCCTGGCGTCACAGGCTCCCCGGGTGTGTGGGAGCGTGTGTCACACGCCCGGCCCATTCATCCCTCCACGCCCAGCACACCCCTGGCAGCTGCTCACCCCCTTCCCCTCCCCCTAGTTTTGCATTAGGCAGCCTGCTTTCGAGAACTATTGTAATAAATAGAAAATGACACGTGTCATAGTGTGGATGTCTGTGTCCCCCTAGAGTTCAAGTTGAAGCCCAAGCCCCCAAGGCCTGGAGTGGTGCCCGAGGCACGGGGCAGAGCGGGGCGAGGGCCAGTGGTGCGGGGGGGGGGGCAGCGTCCATGCGGGGGCGGGGGGGGGCCCTTGCCAGTGACCGTAGCCTCCTCCCTGGGTCACAGCCGCAGGGCCACCTGTCTGCTGCATTTTGCTACATCAGCCCGAAGGGCCGGGGCAGCACAGGAGGGCTAAAGGTCACGGCACATTTTTGCGACCTCGACAGCAAACATGCGGATGTCTTTCATAAGGGAAGAGGCTACAGTCTGAAAGGCTGTCATCTGACCACCGGGGGCTGACCTGTCATCAGGTCTGAAGACAGAAGAGTCGTCAAACCTGTGTTTTTCTGCATCAACTGATTCCGCCTTTTGGGGGAAGTACCAGTTAGCAGAACCTGCCATCCAGGCCAGTCCTCTCTCCTCTCACTCAGGAGGTCTGAGGTCCTAGCGAGTGAAAGGAGACGACTCTGCAGGTGCTTAAATCCTGACTTGTCCAGGCGCTCAGCAGTTTAGCGCCGCCTTCGGCCCAGGGCGTGACCCCGGGTCCTGGGATCGAGTCCCGCATTGGGCTCCCTGCATGGAGCCTGCTTCTCCCTCTGCCTGGGTCTCTGCCTCTCTCTCTCTCTATCATGAATAAATCAATAAATAAATCTTAAAAAAATAAAATAAATAAAATGGCCAACAAGCATGTGAGAAGATCATCGTCACTGATCATGAGACAAATGCAAATCAAAATCACAAAGTGTCACCCACACCCGTTAGGACAGCTACTGTCACTTAACAAAACAAAACAAAACAAATGTGTTGGAGAGAATGGGGAGGCTGGACCCCTCGCGCCCTGTTTGTGGGAAGGTGAAATGACGCAGGATTGTGGAAAACAGTGTGGAGGTTTCTCAAAACATTAAAGACAGAGTTACGGGATCGTCCGCAAATTCCCCTTCCGGGCATATCTTCCAAAGAACTGAAAGCAGGGTGCTGAGGAGCCGTATTTGCACAGCCGTGTGCGCAGCAGC
Source organism: Vulpes lagopus (assembly GCF_018345385.1). Classification (NCBI taxonomy): domain Eukaryota; kingdom Metazoa; phylum Chordata; class Mammalia; order Carnivora; family Canidae; genus Vulpes; species Vulpes lagopus. The sequence goes on along the minus strand of NW_024570855.1, from coordinate 486,133 downwards.
ATCATGCACAAGAGCCAAGGGACAGAAGCAACCCAATGTCCACCTGCAGGTGGAGGGGCCAGTGTGGGCCACACACCCCCTGACCGTCACTCGGCACCCTCTACAGAGTCTGGAGGCTGTGGTCACGCTCCGTGAAACGCGTGAGTCAACGAAGGGCAAACACTGCTTGATTCTGCGAACACGAGGCGTCTAAAGTCACAGACGCGGAAAGCAGCGTGTGGCGACGGGGACAGGGACAGGGAGGGCAGACGTGGGACAGTTTGTTTATCTGAGGGAGTGAGCGAGCGTGAGCAGGGGGAGGGCACAGGCCGGGGGAGAGGCAGGCTCCACGCAGGGAGCCCGACGTGGGGCTCGATCCCGGGACCTCGGAGTCACGGCCTGGGCCGAAGGCGGCGCTGAATCGCTGGGTCACCCGGGCTGCCCAAGTTTTCTCTTTATTCAAGAAAATAACCGCTTCACCAGGAGGCCAACTGTCTTCGGAAAACAAGTGCTTTCGGGGCTGCCGTCCCTGGGTGGAGTCTCACGGTGGAATAAGCCCGGGCCACGGGGAGCAGATCACGGGCCGGGTGAAATCCAATTGCCAGAGACCCATGGTTTCGCCATCCTTCCTGGGCGTAGGTGTGACATCCCCATATCTGGAGACGGATTTACCCGCCACGTGCAGACCTCAATCCGTACGCGCACCACACTTAGAGCAAAATTCTGAGTTGGACTTCGCTGTTTATTTTCACTATCTCAGCCACAGATCTTTTCTGTAAAGTGGGGTGTAAGCAACACAACAGTAACCAAAAAAGTAAAATAAGCCAATGTCGGTAATAACCCTCAAGTTCCGTGAAGGCTGGCTGCATGCCACACCGTTAACGCGTTAGCTAAGACGGCGAGTTCGTTACACACACTTCCCTTCGGAAGACAAATGTTAGGAACCCAATGGGGAAAAACCTAACTGATCTTACATTTCAAGTTTGCAAATAGTCACAAAACACTATGACTCCAGTGCTGGCCACCTGGCAGGCCTCAGAGACCCCAATCTCACAGATCAGCTTTCGGCATCCGCTGCACGCACACTGCCAACCCCTGCTTCCCCATCGGAAGGGGACATTTTCCATCGGAAGGGACCCAACAATGCTTCTGGAAAAGCTGCAGGAGGCCTGTAGGACTGCGCTCCGTGGCAGAGATCCTAGAACCCGGCTCTGGTTCTCCATGTCTCGAGCAGAGACCCCCCAGGGTCCCTCCCAAGGGCCCTGAGCCGGGGTAGGCCACAGACCCCGCTGCTGGGAGCCGAGTGTGCAACACGGAGCCTTCGGCCCACGGGGGCCCCATCCCGTCTCCTGGGGCTGGGTGGTGAGACCACACGGGGGTCAAAGAGCCGTGGCCTGGCTCCTGGGTGTTAGGAGGGTGAAGCTGAAGGCTCACCTGAGCCCGCAAGCTCTGGGGGCCACAGTCCTCTGACCTCGGACACAGGCCTCGCCAGGGGCCACAGCTCACAGGAAAACCCAACCACGACCCCCATTGTGGCCCCGAAGTGCCCGGGGGTGAGGGGGTGCGGCCGGCGACGCGTGGGCTACCCAGGATCACCCCTCACCTGCCGGGCCCTCACCTGCCGGCCCACCAGCGTCCAGGGAGCTCCCGCGTCCGTGCAGCCCCGGCGCCCGCACCTGCTCCGCGATTCCGCAGGGTTAGCAGCCCCCGCCCCGGCCCTCCCCGCCCCGGCTCCCTGCGGCCCCGGGTCACCTCTCCCGCCACGGTCTCCTGGGGCCCCCGTGGACACCTTCCGCCCACAGCCCGGCTTCGGCGGGCCCACCCTGCCAGCTCCATGGTGCCCGCCCCATCCAGCCGCTTCGTCTGGGTGGCCCTCCCTCCATCCTCTGCCCTCGGCGCCAGCCCTGCTCACAGGACAGCTTCTCGAACCCATGGCGGTCCCTGGCACGGGGGCTCCCCCTCGCTGCCCCCCCCGCCCAGCCTGGGATCCCGGCCAGGCTCAGGTGCTCAGGGCTCCCACTGCCCCAGGTGTGCCCTGGGTGCTCCCGCCTGCTGAGCCGGCACAGCCTGGGGGGTGAGGCCCATGTCCGTCTCCCCAGCACCCAGCACCACCCCCCAGCACCACCACCCAGCAGACTCGGGCAGCGGCCTATGAGGCTCGGAGCGCAGCGCCTGGCAGCAGGGCGGCCGTGAGTGCCCAGCCAGCACCCGCCCGCCCCACTCACCCTGGCAGTGAAGCAGCTGCCACAGAGCTACACAAACCTGCTCAGAGGGACTAAAGTCACTAGAAACAGCTCCTCAAATCACCGCCCGCGGAGCCACCGACTTCTCCCCACGGCCTCCGCGATCTCCCGGGGGGTCCCTCTCCCTGCATGTGGCCGTGGCCGTGGGCGCTTGCCAGGGCTGCCGCTCAGCACAAGGCCTGCAGGTAGACGCCCCCCTCAGCACCGCGCCCCCGGAGCTGATACTAATAATCAGGGGATCAGCCTGGCTAGCTCGGGCCTGCGAGGGACCAAGGGAGCCGCGCGGCTCTAGCAACAGGGCAGACCACCACCAACGGGCGACCCTTCCGAAGCAAAGATACAATTAATTAGCGAGGGGAAAACAAAACCCAACACCCACAAGGTACGAATAGAGGTAATGCCATTAACATTTGGAAGGATTTAGGGGATCCCGGGGTGGCTCAGCAGTTTGGCGCCTGCCTTTGGCCCAGGGCACCGTCTTGGAGTCTCGGGATCGAGTCCCGTGTCGGGCTCCCTGCGTGGAGCCTGTTTCTCCCTCTGCCTGTGTCTCTGCCTCTCTCTCTATCATAAATAAATAAATAAATCTTAAAAAAAAAAAACCCATACACTATTTTACTACGTCAGGCGGTGCCAACGGCTGTTGGAGATGCCTTTTAAGGGGCACTTGGCTGGCTCAGGCCATTGGGCATGTAAGTCTAGATCATGGGACTGTGAGTTCAAGCCCCATGCTGGACGTGGGATTGTTTAAAGATAAATAAAAATTCTAAGAAATTTAAAAAATAGATGAAACGTTTTTAAAAGTCTTCTCTGCTAAAGTCAGTACATAGCCAAAAAGATAGCTAAGGATTTTGAAGACCAATTCTAGGAAAAATAAGACACAGGAGTGTCCTTTCTTGGCATTCTTTCATGAAGAATCATGATTTCCTTTCCAAAAAGCATTGGAAAAAGTGAACCACGATGTTCTAAAGCTAAATATGAGTATTAGCAGTCTTGTAGTCAATCCTCAGCTAAAGACAAATTAACAGACAACATCTGCTATGATTTTAAGTGTCTTCCAGAAAAATTTTTTTTAAGATTTTATTTATTTATTTGAAAGAGAGAGCATGAGAGGGAGATCATGAGCAGGAGCAGAGGGAGAGCGAGAAGCAGAGGGAGGAGCTGACTCCCCACAGAGCTCGGTCCCAGGACCTGGATCCTGACCTCGCTGACCCCCAGGCACCCTCCTTGTAAGTTCTTAGGTTTTGGGCATCTGCCCCAACCTGGGACCGTCAGAGCCCCGTGGGGCCTACGCAGTCCTTCACTCGCTCAACAACGTGAGTGGCCGTTGCTTGCGCCGGCCTCTGCGCTAACAGTGGCGCCTGCTTCCTGGGGACACGTCGCATACTTCTTCCTCATTAGACCCTAATCGTTCAGTGTCCCGGTCGGTGTGCAGAGGAGACCTTGCACTGTGCTCAGCGGCGCCGGATGCTGCGAGATGCATATCCGAGCCTGGCAGCAGCCCCGCAGTCGGACCGGGGAGTTCCTGGCAGCACCGCCGACATTTGGGGTAAGTCACTGCTGTGGGGGCGCCGATGGGGTCGGCGGCCTCCCTGGCCTCTACCCGCTACACACTCCCTCCCCACAGTGTAACACCCGGAAATGCCTCCAGCTGTTGCAAAGGTCCTGGGGCCTGGGAGCTGAGAGGGGGCTGAGTGGGGAAGGGTGTTGCAAAACTACCCGGGTTGAGAACCACTGGTCCAACCTAAGTAGCACAGGTAGAGCTAGGACCCAGGTTCACTTCTGCTTTTTCTCAAAATAAAACTTTAATTACAAAGTAACTAAGTACTACATGAGCATTGCCAAGATTCAATCCGGAAGCACATATCGAGTAGCATCTGTCCTCCTCCTGCCTCCCTTCCTGCAAGGGTAACCACTGTGAGGTGTCACGTGCAGACACTTTTACACACACACGCACAAGGAGCAAACGTTTTGCTCTTCTCAAGCTCTGGGGCCTCTGTTTTCATCCCAGAGTACACGTCAGTCTGAGCCTCTCCGTCCCCACTCCTCCTCCACGATCTGCAGAACAGGCTGCGTTCTGAGTCTATCGTGATTTAAGCTTTTCCCCATCGATGGGCATTCACACAGTCTTCAATTCTGGGTTATTTCTAACCGTGCTACAATGAGGAAAATGCCGTGTTAGCATCCTTATACATCTACTTTCCCACACTTATATAAGGATTCCCGTGGCACTGACTTCTTAGAACTGCTGAGTCAAAGGTATACACGTTTTAAATTTTGCTGGGTACTGCCAATAGCCCCCCTCCTCCTTCACTGGCTGCCACAAGAAGGAAATAAGGGAATGCCCGCCCCTAAAGAGGCTAGTACAAGTACATACAATGTATTACATGCCCCAGTGCACGGTTTAAGGCATTACTGGGGCAGTTAATTCACTTTTCTAAGTCTCCTTGTTTTATTTTACAAAAAAAAAAAAAAAAAAAAAATGACTTCTATTCCTTTTTTTAAAAAAAAAAACAATCTTCTTTGCAGGAATTCTAGGTTGGTTAGTTTAAGCAATAGCAAGATCAAGCACTGAACATAATCAATTCTTTTGCAAATGAGGAGAAATGTGTTCTGTATCCAACTGCCGCAACACGACAGATAAGTAGCTTACCAGTCATTATTTTAAGAATTAAGGATGAAATGCAGAGGATTTTTTTTCACTTCGGGATTTTCATCATACCTTCTATTGATTCTTACAACAGCATTATGGGATAAAGCTTCTCTGTAACTGATACGCTTTAATAAACCTGACTTAACGTATTTCCCGGACTCTCGGAACACCTGCAGTAAGCCAATGACCTTAGACAGTGTTAAATTTAGGTCCGGTCAATAGTTCTCAAGGAGAGGAGACATCAGACACGGAGGAGACAGGGTGAGCATCAGCCCAGGTTCGCCCAGGGCCCGCCGTCTGAGTAGGCCGCACAGCCCACGGCAGCTGGTACGTCGATAGCACCCTAGGTCAGGACGCCCGGTGGCACGTGCCGTTGCCACCCTTCGCTATGGTCTGGGTGACCGTGGTGAGGCTGTTGCACACCCCCCCTTGGAGTTGTCCAAGTGAGCACGGAGGGCTGGAAGGACGGCAGCGGACACAAGAAGCTGCGACATGTGAGGAGGGAGGACAGAGCTCATTTTCTTAGTTTCCACTGGTCTTACATCGATGGGCTACAGTTCACTCAAATTCACTATTTCCATAATCATTGCCATTGGATTCTCCCAAAAATCTGCCCAGTTGATATGAATGGGAAGACGTCTACAGGTGTGCTGGTCATGTGGAGCTCTGGCCAGCAGCACCCGCGTCCCCTGAGCACCTTAGGGGTGCTCGGCCCTGCCTCCAGCCCGTGGAACCAGCGTCTGGGGCCTCGCCACCCCCTGCAGGTTGCAGCCCACGCCGCCTGGAAGCCGTAGTCTGCAAGACTTACCGCAGTGACTCTCCAGGGGCAGGGGTGAGACCAATTCTGTCCCTTAAGGCCCATCAGACTGTATCTGGAGACATTTTTTTGGTGGGTGCCACGGGCATCGTGGCTAGAGGCCAGACATGCTGCCAAACAATTTACAACATGCAGGAAGCTTCACGTAACAAGAATTTTCCAGCTCCAATATCAGGGATTGAGAGACCCTGACTTAGAGGAAAAAAAGCTTTGCCTGATTCTATATATATGCTGTTGATCATAAAGTAAAAAAAAAAAAAAATCCAAAGTCCATACCGTGAGGTTCAGGTTCAAGACAGTGATGTACGTAGGAGCTCCTGACTCACCTCCTCCCGCAGAAACACCGGGTCTATAACCACACACGGGACAAGCTCCTCCTAAGTAACCCGGACGGCTGCTGAGTGTGAGTACACATCAGACACTGGGGAGACCACCACCTCAAAGCAGGCAGGATGGCCATAAGCCGCACCCTGCAGGGCAACCCGTAACCAAGAGAAAACTCAAAACCCAGGCCCGCCCCCCAAGGAGCAAGGGATTCAAAACCCACACCGCTGGGCACCTTAACGTTTAAGACCTGCAAGTGAGAAATGAGCCCTAACATCCAACTTTGAGGACCAAGAGGGCTCACGTCCCGGGCCCGAGAGGCCATGAGAAACTGGAAGATGGCTCTCAGGCCCGCAACTCACCAGCCGGCCAAAGTGAAGGGGTGTCTCCAGATGTAGGCTTTGGCCTGAGTCCCCCACACATGGAGGCCACGGCCACAGCCCCGGGACGGGCACCGCTCAGGTTACCTCTGTGGCCATCAGAGCACCAGTACTCGCACCTGCATGTGGATCTGGTCCCCTGACTTCCATGGTGCCTGGCAGGGGATGCTCCTTGACGGCCTGACTCCTGGTCCCATGGGACTGCAACAATTGGTGCCACCCAAAAAGGGGCTCGCACCCCCGTCTGTCGCCCTGACATCCACAGCCGCTGACAAGGGACATCTCTTCACCACCGGGCACTGGCGGCCAGTGGGGCCTGTGCTGGTGGGTCCCACAGGACCGTGTGCGCTGGAGAAAGAGCTTGCAAACAGCCTCCATCCCCAGGGCACGGCAAGGGGCAAGGCACCAGGAGCTCGGTCTCTGTGGAGGAGGCCTACTAGCTAACCATCGTGGCTCCGGCCTGATGGGCACATTTCTTTTTTTTTTTTTTTTTAGAAATACCCTACATTACTCTTTCTCAAAGTTGTGTGGGTTTTGTTTTGTTTTGTTTTGTTTTTATTTATGATAGTCATACAGAGAGAGAGAGAGAGGCAGAGACATAGGCAGAGGGAGAAACAGGCTCCATGCACCGGGAGCCTGACGTGGGATTCGATCCCGGGCCTCCAGGATCATGCCCTGGGCCAAAGGCAGGCACCAAACCACTGCACCACCCAGGGATCCCCTGATGGGCACATTTCTAATTAAACTCTCATCCAGGGGCTGACTGTGAACTTTTCCAGACCCTCAGAGAGCAGGCACTGCTTGCTCTCTGCCTGTCACGCTCTGGAGGACCAGGGTCTCCTGGAAGGAGGCTTTACAAGTGACTAGTGCCCTGTGTTTTACATCTGGTGTCCGTGTCTGCAGCTGCTGCCCAAAGGATGCCCCTTGACCGTATGGCTCAGGAGGTGGCTGGGGGAGGGGTAGAGGGTGCTGCTCTCCTGGGTCCCCTGGGACTGGCAATTGAAGAGCCAGTTCCTGGAGGGCACCACCCCCAGGCATGGCCCAGACAGATGCACACCCCCAGCTGGTCTTTCTGTGAAGGCGGCTCTCTAACTCCCCTGGATCTTTGCCCTCAAGGGCAGGCTTCAGGGTTAGAATAAATCCAGTGGACTCTGGGGGGTCCCAGGCAACACAAGCTGTGGACACCACCTTGGTGCTCTCCTCCTGCCTTGCTCCAACTGCCAGCATCGCTCAGGAAAGGCCTCATATACTTGTCCGGAGCTTAGGCTTTACAGCTGTCCCCCAGTGGATAACTGCCAGGTCACCTGGCCACTAGGGCTTGCTCTTGCGGTCCCACGCGACTCTACATATTAGCATGCTTTTATTCTTTTTTTTTTTTTTTTAAGATTTATTTATTTTAGAGAGTGAGCAGGAGCGAGAGAGGGACAGAGGAAGAGGAAGAGAGACTCTCAAGCAGATTCCCTGCCAAGCCTAGAGCCCAATGCAGGGCCCAATCTCATGATGCCAAGATCACGACCTGAGTTGAAAGCAAGAGTCAGATAGATGCTCAACGGACTACACCACCCAGGGGCCCCTATGTTAGCAGGCTTTTAAAAGCTGCCACCTGGGGGCACCTGGCTGGCTCAATCAGTAGACTGTGTGACTCTTGACCTGTGGTTGTGAGTTCCAGCCCCATGCTGGGCATAGAGCTGACTTTAAATGAATGAGTGAATGAATAAAGCTGCTACCTGAGGGTCTAGCTACCAAACACCCTGAATCCAGGTACTAATATCCTCCCTTAGGTAGACTGACAGGTCTTGGAACATCTTCACCTACTGGAAGCTATTAAAAATATAACAGGCTGCTTGGACATGCACAAAGGTTTGAAAGCCAACAAAGAACTGGGCATGGTTGAATGACAAGGTTCACCTTCTACACAGGTCCCTCCTTCAAGACTAGGACAGGTGTTTGTTCAACTACAGACACCATCACGGAGAGTCAAGCTAGGGCTCCCTGCATGGAGCCTGCTTCTCCCTCTGCCTGTGTTTCTACCCCTGTCTCTGTGCCTCGAATGAATGAATGAATGAATGATCTATAAAAAAGAGAGTCAAGCTAAATGAAGAAAGAGAGAAATGTGTTCCAACTGAAAGAACAAGATAAAAACCTCAGGAACAACCTTCATGACATGAAGATAATTTACCTGATAAAGAGTTCAAAGTCATGGTTGTAAAGATGCTCACTAGACTGGGGAGAAGAATGAATGAACACGGCAAGAACTTCAACAAAGATTTAGAAAATACATGAAGGTACCAAACAGAAGTCACAGAGTGAAGAATACAACAACTGAACTGAAAGATACAGTTAGGAGTTCAACACTGATTAGAGGAAGGAGAAGGGAGGATCAGTTAACTTGAAGACAAGACAATGGAACTCACCCAAACAGAGCAGCAAAAAGAAAAAAGAATTTTTAAAAGTGAAGATACGTAAGAGGCCTACGGGACAACATCAAATGGACTAACACTCACATCACAGGGATCCCAGGAAAAGCAGAGAAAGAGAGAGAGTCAGAGGGGTGCCTGGGTGGCTCAGTCAGCTAAGCATCTGACTTCAGTTCAAGTCACGATCTTGGGTCCTAGGATCTCTCTCTCGAATAAATAAAAAGATCTTTAAATAAATAAATAAGGTGGAAAATTTCCCTAACCTGGGGAAGGAAGCAGATATCCTGACCCAGGAATCCCAGAGAGTCCCAAATAGGACTCAAAGAGATCCACACCAAGATACATTATAATTCAAATGTCAGAAGTTAAAAATAAGGAGAAAATATTGAAAGCAGCAAGAGAAAACAACCTATATACAAGTGAACCCCATAAGGCTATCAGCAGATTTTTCAGCAGAAATTTTTACAGGTCAGAAGGCAGTGGTAGGATATATCCAAAGTGCTGAAAGGGAAAAATTTCCAACCAAGAATACTCCACCCAGGAGAGTTATCATTCAGAACTGAAAGAGAAATAAATGGTTTTCCTGAGAAGCAAAAGAGTTCATGACCACAATACTAGCCTTACAAAAAAATACTAAAGGGATTTCTTTAAGCTGAAAAGAAAGAGCACTAATTAATAACAAGAAAATATATGAAAGAATAAATCTCATTGGAAAGGAAAATATATATAATTCCTTACAAAGCTAGTATGAAAGCTAAAAGACCAAAGTAGTAAAAAAATAACTATGTTTATAGTAATTAGTTAAGGAATACCAAAGATTTTTAAAATGCAGAATGTGACATCAAAAACATAAAACATGGGCCAGAGAAAGAGTAAAACTGTTGAATTTTTGAATGGGATCAAACTTAAGTTGTTATCAATTTAAAATAGACTGTTAAAGACATAAATTGCTATATGTAAGCCTCATGGTAACCACAAAGCAAAAACCTTTTATAAATACAAAAAAGATAAAGAGAAAGGAATATAAATATACCACTAAAGAAAATCACCAAACCACAAAGGAGGAGAACAAGAAAAGAGAGGAAGGACAAAAACAATTAGTAAGCAACTAACAACATGGCAATTAGCACATACCTATCAATGACTACTTTAAATATAAATGGATTAAATTCTCTAATCAAAAGACTGAGTGGGGGATCCCTGGGTGGCTCAGTGGTTTAACGCCTGCCTTTGGCCCAGGGCGCGATCCTGGAGTCCCCGGATCGAGTCCCACGTCGGGCTCCCTGCATGGAGCCTGCTTCTCCCTCCTCCTGTGTCTCTGCCTCTCTCTTTCTCTCTCTGTCTATCATAAATAAATAAATAAATCTTAAAAAAAAAAAAAGACTGAGTGGCTGAATGGATTATAAAAAAAAAGACCCATCTATATGTTGCTTATGAGAGACTCACTTTAGATGTAAGGACCTACAGACTGAAAGTAAAGGGATGGAAAAGACACCATGGAAATGGAAGCCAAGAAAACTTGGAGCAGGGCAGCCCTGGTGGCTCAGTGGTTTAGCACCACCTTTGGTCCAGGACGTGATCCCGGAGACCCGGAATCGAGTCCCGCATTGGGCTCCCTGCATGGAGCCTGCTTCTCCCTCTGCCTGTGTCTCTGCCTCTCTCTGTGTGTCTCTCATGAATGAATAAAATCTCAAAAAAAAGAAACCCACCTTGGAGCACCTATATTTTTATCAGCCCGAAACAAAGACTGTAGGGGTGCCTGGCTGGCTCTGTGGGTGGAGCACGCAGCTATTGATCTTGGGGTTTTGAGTTTGAGCCCCAGATTGGGCATACAATATACTTTAAAAAGTAAATGAAATTTTTAATAAAGACAAATATGGCTGTTACATAATGATAAACGGGACAATCTAAAAAAGGGATGCAATATTTGTTAATATTTATTCATTATTAAACTTGGGAGGACCTACATATATAAAGCAAATATTAACAGATCTAAAAAGAGAAATAGATAGCAATGCAATGAGAGTAAGGGATTTTAACACCTCATTTACATAAATGGATAGATCATCTAGACAGAAAATCAACAAGGAAATGTCAGTATTAAAGGACACGTTAGAAAAAAAAAATTAAAAAAAAAAATAAAGGACACGTTAGGGGATCCCTGGGTGGCTCAGCAGTTTGGCGCCTGCCTATGGCCCAGGGCGCGATCCTGGAGTCCCTGGATCGAGTCCCGCGTCGGGCTCCCTGCATGAAGCCTGCTTCTCCCTCTGCCTGTGTCTCTGCTTCTCTCTCTCTCTCTTTCATGAATAAATAAATAAAATCTTTAAAAAAAAATAAAGGACACATTAAACCAGATAGACCTACGTATGTATAGAACATGCCATCTAAAGCAACAGAATATGTATTTTTTTCAAATGCACATGGAACAGTTTCCAGGATAGATCACATGGTAGGCCACAAATGAAGTTTTAATAAATTTAAGAGGATTAAAATCATGTCAAGTATATTTTCTGATCACAACAGCATGAAACTCGAAATTAACCAATGAGTAAAACTGAAAAATTCACAAATATGTGGAGTTTAAACAGCATACTACCAAACAGCTAATGGGTTGAAGAAGCAATCAAAAGAGAAATTTTTAAAATGCCCCAAGAGAAATGAAAATGGAAATATAAATACTAAAATTTGTGGGATGCAGCAAAAACAGAGGGAAGTTCATAGCTATAAATGCCCACCTCAAGAAACAAGTCTCAAATAAACAATCTCAAGGAACCAGGAAAAGATGAACAAAGCCTAAAGTTAGAGGGTAGGAGATAATGAAGATTAAAGAAATAAATGAAATAGAGACTAAAAAATGAAATAAAGATCAATGAAACTAAGAGCTGATTTTCTAAAAGATAAATAAAATTGACACTCTTTAGCTAGAGTCATCAAAAAAAAAAAGAGAGAGAGAGAGAGAGAGAGAGAGGACCCAAAGAAAATCAGAAATGAAACAGGAAATGTTACAAATGATACCACAGAAATAGAAAGGACCATAAACGACTCCTGCAAATAGTTATATGCCAACAAACTGGACAACCTAGAACACTCTACCGAGACTGAATCATGGTGAAACAGAAAAGCTGAACAGACTGATAACTAGTAAGGAGATTGAATCAGAAATTAAAAATTTCACAGAAAAGAAAAATCCAGATGGCTTCACTGGTGAATTCTACTGAACATTCAAAGAATTAATATCAATTCATCTCAAACTCTCAAGTTCTGACAAAAAAATAGAAGAGGAAGAAACACGTTCAAACTCATTCTACGAGGCCGGCATTACCCTGAAACCAAAACCACACAAGGATGCCACAGAAAAGAGAATTACGGGCCACTATCCCTGATCAACACAGATGCAATAATCCTCAACTATATACTAGCAAACCAAATCAACACACCAAAAGGGTCATTCAACGCGATCGAGGGGGATTTCTCCCAGGGACACAAGGATGCTTTAAAATCCACAAACCAGTCTGTGTAATACACCAATTAACAAAATGAAGGATAAAAATCATAGGATCCTCGCAATAGATGCAGAAAAGCACTTGACCAACTTCAATATCCACTGACGATAAAGCCTTGTAACAAAGTGGACACCGAGGAAATCTGCCTCAGCGTAGTAAAGGCCGTACGGCCCACGGCTAAGAGCACAATCAGCGGTGAGAAGCTGAGAGCCGTTCCTCAGGCCAGGGACAGACAGGGATGCCCACTCTCACCACTTTTATCCAACACAGACCGGAGTCGTGGCCAGAGCAGTGAAGCAAGAATAAGAAATAAGAGGTATCTACATTGGTAAAGAAGTAAAAATGTCACTACTTCCAGATGACATGATGCTACATATAGAAACTTGAAACACTCCACCAAAAAAATTGTAAGAATAAACAAAATCAGTAAAGCCGCAGGATACCAAATCAACACACAAAAAACTTCCTGCATTTCTATATACTAATAGTAAACCATCGGGAAGAGAAGGTTTTTAAAAAGCCCCATTTACAATTGCATTGAAATAAATACCTAAGAATGAATTTGACCAAGGGGATGAAACACCTGTATATCGAGAACTCCAAGACATTAAAGAAATTGGGACGCCCGGGGGGCTCAGTGGTTGAGCATCTCCCTTCGGCCCAGGGTGTGATCCTGGGGTCCCGGGATCGAGTCCCGCATCGGGCTCCCTGCATGGAGCCTGCTTCTCCCTCTGCCTGTGTCTCTGCCTCTCTCTCTCTCATGAATACATTTTTTTTAAAAAGTTAAAAAAAAAAAGAAATTGAAAATAAGAGATATAAATAGAAAGATGCTCAGGATTGAAAGAATATCGTTAAAAAGTCCATACTACCCCCAAATATTCTGCAGATTCAATGCAATCCCTATCAATATCCCAATGTTATTTTTCAAGAAAACAGAACAAATAATCCTAAACTTTGTTCAGAACCATAAAAACTCAGAAGAGCCAACACAACCTTGAGAAAGAAGAACTAAGCTGGAGGTTATCCTGCTCCCTGGTTCCAAACCGTGTCGCAAATCTATAGTCACTAAAACAGTACAGTCCTGGCACGAAACCAGCCCCATGGATCCCGGACCAGAGTAAAGAGCTTAGAAATAAACCCATGCTTCTACAGTCAGCGAATTGATGACAAAGGAGCCAAGAATACCCAAGGAGGAAAGGACAGGCTCTTTAATAAATGGTGTCAGGAAAACGGACAGCCACAGGCAGAAGAATGAAACCACGCCACTTTCTCATGCCACGCACAAAAATAAACTCAAAATGGTTTAAAGACTTGAACATAAGATCCAAAACCATGTAACTCGTGGAAGAAACATTGGTGGTAAGCTCCCTGACACGGGTCTTGGCCATAATTTTCTGAATTTGACACTACTAGAAAGCCTGTACGTAGCAAAGGAGCAGACACGCAGACAGAAAACTCTGGACGCAGTAACATCCCATGGTTAGCGTGGCAGCCGGCACTCACACGTACTGCTGTAGGAGTGTGCGTGTTCCTCTTTCTTCCTTTTTTTTTTGCATTAAACACCCGCTAGCAGAAGAATATCCTTTTCAAAAGGGAAAAACGAGAGGTAATAGTATGGAAGTAGCAATGCAGAGCGTGCGTACCCACACTCCAGGCTCCACGGTCCGTGAAAGTGGGCACATAAGCAGCCCCGGCAGGACTACAGGGCACCGCGTCTCCATGAGCGAGAACCACGGCTCTCAGGCCCACAGGTGGAGGGAATGTTTGGTAGAAAACTGAGCACACTTTCCTCTGTGACTGTTATGCCTGGCAGTTTTCTAATTAAAGCCCCTATCACACTTCGGTGCAGATATTTATGTGATTGTCAAAGCATATTACATTACACGCCTCAAAAAAAAAAAGTTTCATGCTGTCCTTTTTGTCAGATTCAAATATTCATATTTAATTGCTCTTTTTACTAGTAAAAGGCTTTACTTCATAAATCTACTTAAGAAGAAAGCATAAAGTTTCTGAATTAAACTCAGTTAGTAGAAACAATATCCTGCTTCCCCAAAATGGAAACAGACCATTTAGATTAAATTTTGGCAGAAAGGGATCATTGAAATAATCTCTTCTATCCTCCTGTCATTATAAAACTATACCTCTGGTGTTCTGGAGAGTCTGTTTAGACTTCTAAACAAACAAGTCATAAACTTTTATCAAAAACTATCCCAATATTTGCTAACTCATACTGTCAAGACATGCTTATTTAATATTAAACTTAAAATTACATCTGAAAAAATTAATTCCAATTCTTAAGGGAGAAGAATAATAGTATTAGAAGAAAAATGTTCTGTACTGAAATTACTGTACTAAAAATTCATATCCTAATTACAAAAAATTACTTGCTAGATCTAATTTGTAGATTATAGGTTGAAAAAAAAAACCCTATTCTGACAAATAAATGACTGGGAACCTTTCGAAGTGCCATTGATAGTCTACATTAAGTCAGGTGCATCAGGAAATGCACCCAAGAACCCTACCTGCCAGGTGCTCACAGCCTAGCTCATAGAGCATATTTAGTATTTGCAAGGAAACCAAAATAATGTTCCATTTCAAATAATGTGAGAGGTTTGCCTGAGGAACTGAGGCACCTAGAGACTCTTCTCAATGTCATCACAAAAGCAGAGATGACAGCCACCATGAGGGTATTCCTGTTAGCTTCTACAAATGTGAATGAAAATGAAAATAATTAAAGGTGAAGAGAAAAAAATCTTTCACAGCTCTCACTTTCCATAAATAGCTATTTTAGTTCCCTTTTAATGATAGATCTATTACTATAAATACTAAAAATAAAGTTTCAACCACTTAAAATGTCACATAGCTAAGAAATATAACTGAGTGATGACTGATTTCCATAAATCACTGTCCCAGTCATGGTCAGGTTGGTTAAAAAGGCTTGTATTATCTTAATGTACTAATTATTCTTTTTTTTTTTTTTTTAGTTCTTACTTAATTTTTAGTAATCTCTACACCCCAACTGTGGGGCTCGAACTCATGACCCTGAGATCAATAATCACATGCTCTCCTGGCTGAGCCAGCCCAGTGCCCCACTAATTCAATACAGACAAAATTGCCTCTTGAGCCACTTTTCAAATTCTGCAATTTTCCTTCAAATTCTTCAATTTTCCATCACCCATGAACGTACGGCTGTTGGCAGACTAGACTTTTGGTTTCCTGAGGATTGGTTCACAGAAAATCGTAAGAAACAGTGATTATGGGGCAGCCCGGGTGGCTCAGTGGTTTGGTGCCGCCTTCAGTCCAGGGTGTGGTCCTGGGGACCTGGGATCGAGTCCCACCTCAGGTTCCCTGGAGGTCCCCTCTGCCTGGGTCTCTGCCTCTCTGTGTGTGTGTGTCTCTCATGAATGAATAAATAAAATATTTTTAAAAATTAAAAAAAAAGAAACAGTGATTATTGAAATTCTAAGGTAAATATGAAAATAGCAAAATGTAGATTTTGGCTGATGGGACCTAAGCATCTACTGTCACCCTCTCATTTTAAAGAAGGAGAAATAAAAAAAAAAAAAAAAAAAAAAAAGAAGGAGAAATAAAGCGAGGTCAAGCTAATGCCCAAGGAAATGGCAAGTTAGTGGCAGGTCTCCAGACAGTAAGCCACCCCACAAATCCCATGACCATTTAGGAGCAAGTGTGCAATTCCATCATCCATTTAACATCACTTTGTTCTCCAAACAATCACTAAGAGCACACAGACTCTTGGAAGTTTTAGAGCTGGGGTGGGGAGCCATTAACGAACCCTCATTTTACAGATGAGCAAAGTAATGTACAGAGAGAGCTATTGCCCAGTCCATCCCTCCGCAACATCTACGGGGCTCCTCGCTATACTGAAAATAAAATTGAAAAAAAAAAATCCCAGTTCTTAAGGAGCTCGCCTGGGACAAAGAGAAAACATAAACGTAATAGAACGTGATGTTTTTGAGAGGTACTTGCTAAGTAGGGTGGGTCAGAAAGGAGATGGAGGGATCCCTGGGTGGCTCAGTGGTTTGGCTCCTGCCTTTGGCCCAGGGCATGATCCTGGAGACCCGGGATCGAATCCCATGTGGGGCTCCCGGTGCATGGAGCCTGCTTCTCCCTCTGCCTGTGTCTCTGCCTCTCTCTCTCTCTGACTATCATAAATAAAAATTTAAAAAAAAAAAAGAAAGAAAGGAGATGGATCGGCCCTGCCTGGACAGTGCCCAGCACCACGCGGGGACGTAGGCTGCGGACCCCATTCACAGCTTGAGTACAGTGTTCTGTATTAAAACAGGAGAAAAGCTCCACTTTCAGCAAAAGGTGCAGGAAACGATGGCTCTCTAGACTGTCCGGCTGGGCACCTGGCATTTCACTACCTAATTCTGGAGAGGACTCAGGTAACCCCAGTGCTGCAAAGGAAGCCGACCAACACACTTGTCCAGGTGAAGATGACGCCCCGGAGTCCCCCGGGGGGCCCGAGCATCAGTCCTTTCCTCTGGTTATGACCAGGACATGCTCAGCACAGGACTTTCTCTAAATGTCCAAGTCACCTCTCTGTGATTTCCCTCGGGGCTCCTTCCGCAGTGCGCCCCGCAATAAAGAACTCTAGTGTCAAGATCATCGCTTCTGGAGTCAGAAATCATTGTTGACAAAGCTTACGGGGAGGTGGGGGAGATTATTCCCACACCTGAACAGTCTCCTCTCTAGGAAACTTCACCCACGGAGGCTGAACTTCTGCTGGGAACTCCGGCTCTCACCTTCACCTGTCACAGCTGCTCCAGAAATGGTAGCATTTCTCCCCAAGACGCTGAGGGGAGCGACTCTGACATTTCCTAAAGCCCTGGGAAGTGAGGCCCACTGAGCATTTTCTTCTGTTCCTTCTATTCCTGCGCCCGCCTGGAGGCTGAAAGGCCAGCGGCGTCCTGCGGAGGGGGGAGCTGGGGATGCAGGGCGCTCCCCACGCGGCCCGAGGCTCCCCAAGGTCCCCACGCGCAGCCTCAGCCCCGCAGGTCCTGCGCCCGCACGGGGCCGCCCCGCTGGGTGCCTGCGCCCGGGACCCCGGAGCTGCGGCGGCGTCCACGCGGCCTCCCCGCGGGTCCCAGGGCGGCGGGGCCGCAGCAGTGACCCCCGTGGCCACGAACTCACGGCCGCAACCTCGCTCCGCCCCGACCGCGGACTGAACCGCTGCCTCTGCGCCCCGCGTTCCCTGCCTCCGCGCCCCCTGACCTGTCCGCCCCCGCCCCCGTGATCCCGCTCCCTGACCCGCCCACGACCCCGGCCGACCGCGGCCGCCCCGCGCCCCCTGACCTGTCTGCACCCGCCCTCGCCCCCCTGATCCCGCTCCCCGACCCGCCCGCGACCCCGCCCGCCCCGCACCCCCTGACCTCTCTGCGCCCCCTGCGCCCCTCCCCCGCCCCGCTCCCCGCCCCGCCTGCGCCCCCCCCCCCGCCACTCCGCGCCCCCTGATCTCTCTGCGCCCCCTGCGCCCCACCCCCACCCGCTCCCGGCAGCCCGCACCCCCTGACCTCTTTGCGGCCACCCCACCCGCCTGCGACCCGGCCGCCCTGCACTCCCCGATCTGTCTGCACCGCCCCCAGCTCCCTGACCCGTCTGCGTCCCCCGCGCCCCCACCCAGTACTCCGAGGGCGAACGCAGGGGCTGCCTCCCCCCGCCCAGCCTCACCTCCAGGCGCGCCCCCCGCTCCGGCCGGACCCCAGCGCCCCGCGACCAGCCGGAGGAGGAGGAGGAGGCGCAGCGGGCGGGGCCCGAGGCCGAGGACCCCCGGCCGGGACCCCCGCGCCGACATCGCCCGGCCCCGCGCGGGAAGGCAGGCGGCTCCACACGGACGGGGCCGGGACGGGGGAGCCCACGCGGGACGGACGCTGCTGCGGGCTGCTGGGGGTGCTGCGGGCTGCGGGGTGCTGCGGGGTGCTGCGGGCGCTACCACCTCGGCCCACACGGCTCCCACGGCTCTGGGCGCGAGGGGAGGCTCGCGCCGGGCCCCGCCCCCGCCCAGGCCCCGCCCCGCCGGCGCGTAGCCCCGCCTCCGCCTTCCCGCCCGCCTCGGGCCTCGCCGTTTAGAAGCGACCTTAGCGCTCGAGCCCCTTTACCCCGCCCCCGAGCGGCCCCGCCCCCGGCCCCAGCCCCGACGGCCAATCCCCGCAGCACGAGGCCCGGCGGCCTTGCTGGCCTCCCGCTGCCTGGGCGGGTCCCCGTCCGCCCTGACCGCCGTCCCTGTGAACATCCGCGCCGCGCCCAGCGCCGGGGGCGCGGACGGACGGGAGGAGGTTATTCCGCGTCCGCACGAGAACCGCCCCCCAAGAACGTGGCAGGGGGCTCGCCTCCCGCCCGCTCCCCGTCCCTGAAGCCGCGCGGGGGAGCTGGGGGTGCAGCCCGGACCCCCTTCCGGAGCCCGACGGAGGACGTGCAGCGGCCTCGGCACCGACCCACAGCCGCCCCGCCGTGTGCCCCCCGTGTGCCCCGTGACCTCCGTAAGGAGCGGCCCCCCGCCCCGGGCCGACCGCGTCACGGCCTCTGTTCCTCGTTAGGAGGAAGTTCCGTGGCCCCAGGAGCACAGCGGGTCAGCTGGGAGCGCGGGCAGAGCGGCAGGCTCGTCCGCAGCCCCCCTGCAGGGCGCGCAGCCCCGCCTCCCCGCCCCGAAGCCGCTGCGGACTCGAGGCGCGGCCGTCCGCGGGCAGCGGGGCAGGGACGGGGCTGCAGGGGCGCGGGCTGGCGGCTGCTTGACGTGCGCGGCTCCCGGGCCTCGGGGCTGCGTCCCCCCCTCCCCGTCCCCTCCGCCCCCACCAGCAGGACGGTGGCTCCTGCACCCGCGCCCCGGGCGCCCCCGAGGACAGCGGCGCAGCGGGGGCAGGGCCGCCGGGGCCGCTTGCGGGGGCACCTACAATCCAGGCCAACACCCCAGGGACCTCAGTGCGGCCCGTGGGCGGTGGACACTCGCGGGGCCCGCGGCGGCACCGCCAGCAGGTGCCCCGAAGCGCAGGGCGGCCGCGCCCCCCGGGCCCCAGCCGTGGCCACCCCGCGCCCTCGGGCACTCCGGGGGCTCGTGGCCTCCCTGCCCCTCAGCGGCCTCCCGGGCTTCCCGACACCTCCGGGCCCGCCCCCTGCCCGGGGTCCTGCAGGTGACGCGCGGCCCCGCCCCTCCCGTCACT
The DNA here is from genome assembly GCF_018345385.1 of Vulpes lagopus. Taxonomy (NCBI): domain Eukaryota; kingdom Metazoa; phylum Chordata; class Mammalia; order Carnivora; family Canidae; genus Vulpes; species Vulpes lagopus. The sequence goes on along the minus strand of NW_024570855.1, from coordinate 466,642 downwards.
GCTTCCAGGGACCGAGCAGCCCGTGTCCGCAGCCCGGGTCCGCGCGGGCACCTGGCCCTGCCCCCAGCAAGGCGCGTCTGTAACCACCCCTGCGGCCCACAGCCTCCCCCCCAGCGCGGGCTCCCGGCTCCCGGCTCCCGGCTCCCGGCTCCCGGCTCCCGAGGGGGCGGCCGCGCCTGCGCTCCTCACCTGGGCGCGCTGCGCGGTCACGGCAGATGCTCGGAGGGCTCCCGGGAGGAGGAAGCGAGCGCCGGGCAGGCGCGGGCCGCCGACGTCCCGAGCTGGCGAGCGGGCAGGGGTCCGGGCCCACCACTCATCTTGTCCTTTCCTAATTTAAAATCATATAATTAACATCTAGTGCATTGTTAGTTGAGTGGTCAGCTGCACAGGACGCCCCGCGCCCCTCCCATCACGGCCCTCCTCCATGCCCACCCCACTCGCCGTCCCACCCCCCTGCGGCAGCCTGTTCCTTCCCCAGAGTTAAGAGTCTCCTCCTCTGATTTCGTCTTATTTAAGTGCGGCCTTAAAACCCGGAGGCAGAGGAGGAAGGCCGCGTAGCGTAGGCTCGGCCACAGGGCGGGTGGTAGGTGGCAGCCTTCCCCTTTAGGGGGCGATTGTTCTCCCACCTGCTCCCCGCGGGACCCTCCAGCGAGGGCAGCTGGTGCCTGTCCTCCGCGCCGACTGGCCGAATGAATCGAATGAATCGTTGTTCACTTCCTTTCTCATAATGGGGTCAACTGAGCTAAATGCAGAGCCAGGCGGATTCTCGAATCTCCCATTCAGCATTTCCATTGTAGTTTGGTGATAAATTCTGCTGTGAGCCTTTAAGAGGAAAGCCAAACTGAAAAGTTAATTAAAGATAAAAATGGATGCTGTCAATTTTCACTGCTGAAATTAAATGCATTTTCACAGATTAAAGCAAAAAAAAAAAAAGCAAGTATTGATAGGGTATTAAAATTCAGTCCTTCAAAAGAAATAGTATAAGAATAAAAGGTCCCTTTTAAGGGGCTATTTCAATGACTGTAATCAAAATGTAAAAGGGCAGACATATTTTAATGTACAGAGCTTTAAGAAAGAAAATTAATTGGCCATATTTTACTAGATTGTAATAGCTAAGTAGTAGTGCATAAAATCACATATCACAAAAATATAAACCATATGTATAAGTGAGCTGTCTCACTGGACTTTAATAATAGCATATATATACCACAAGGTCACAGACCCAATTACCAAGAGAAAAAACACAAGTGAACAAGGAAATGGCAATTTGCTACAGAGCAAGTTATCACGTATCCTGGACAAATATCAGCTCTGGTTACAAATAAAGATACCGTTTTTCCACTTAAAAGTGCAGTGCAATGACCCATGCCCCTAAATGTCCAAAGATTTTACACCTGGGAGTGATGAATCCTTGTGAAAGAGTTTTTCTGTTAAAACAAATAATTCAAAAGGAGAGATCTTATTTAAATCTTAATGCACACAGTGGTAGTTACATAGAGGTTCTATGTATGTTAATTAGCTTGACTGTAGTGATGTCACAACGTGCACATGTATTAAACATCAAGTTGTGCATCTTAGACACTATTTTTATATGTCAGTGCTATCTCAGTAAAGCTGCTAAAACGGGAATTTCTACAGTAAAAAAAAGACATATGGATTTTTTCAGATTTGCAATTACTTAATATGTAAAAGCTCAACATTTGTACTAAGTGAACACAACAATATTTATATATAAATATTTATTGCATTAAGTGACCTCTTCTTCATAGATGGTGCACTAGTATAAATTCACAAAAGAAATTTATGCCTGTGTTTTAATATCTGCAAGGCATTAAATTGTAAATGTTCTGTGCAAAAGGTATAATTTAAGTATTCTTATCAAACATAAAACCAGCACGTCACTTACTTTCTATTCTGGAACTGAGAGATATTTATAGATACTGCTGCATACATCAAAAGTAAGTTCAAAGGACAGATTATCCTGCAGGTACAGACCACAGATGCTCCAGAAATATGTGGCTGCACACCAAGCAGAACTGCCATCTTAGAATTTGATTAAATGATTGCCAATTTAATTGTTCCACATTATTCCCACTACAATCAAAGGATATGATGAAATTCTTAAACTCAAAAGCATACAAAAAATTCAAAATTAAGTATATTTCACTTCCATTTGTAATTTGTACACTGGCATATAAAGCTTCTAAGGAAGGGAGGGCTAAATGGAACCAAACTGGGGCTGTTTCTTTCAAACGTTTGGGAATCTGCTCTAATTATCCAGTCTAATTGATTTAGCAAGGGTTCTCATCCAGCTTCAGTTCCTGTGCAGTACTAATTGATGTCGAGTGTTTTATATGGACAAGGAGCAAGACCAGATGAGATCTTCCAGCAATACAAAAAAGCTCCCTCTGAGGGTTAGAGTAATATATGGCATTGATTGTCCAGAAAATTGATTATCTTAAACCTAATCTAGGCCACCTGATCCAAGTCTCTGAAAATCGGAAATCATTTGGTAACGTCCAGTTCCACATCTGTCTCACCTGAGATGCACTCTTTCCTTGCTCTTCTAGAACGCGCCTGAAGAATTGCAGGTGTTTTCAGGTTTTTGAAAGCTAAAGAATGCACGAGGCCACCTGCGTGCCAAAGGAGATCTTGGTCCTTGATTCCATGTGACCTTCTTGCCATCGGTGAACCAGAGCTGAACTTGCCTGCTGGCGTGGGATGCACAGCTGAGCCCCCTGCCCCCCCAGCATCCCCCTCCCGTGCTCTGGGGGGTAACAGCGATGGCGGCACAGAGGGAAGCTCCTAGCCTTTGGTCTTGGATGTCAAGTAAACATGAGTTCGATTCTCGCTGTCCCTTCCGGCCACAGGCCCAGTTCTCGGAGGGGGAAGGTGACAAGACAGAAATGTCCCTGCTTTCAGGGAACTCACTGCGAGGGAGGAAGGTACAAAATAAACAAGGTAGTTTCAGAATTTGCTAGGAATTCTTGGGGAGGGAAGTCGGAAGTGATGGGGGGCTGAGCTAGGAGGCGGAGAGAGCTTGGTGAGGAAGGCAGAGGGGCCGCAACCCACACTCTGTAAGGTCGCCGCGAGAGGCCGCAAGCGGAGAAGCCCACGCCGTCTGCTCCACAGGCGATGGTTTCCACTCTGTCCTGGGGACAGAGGGCTTTCTATGGCTTCAGGATATTTTTGGAAAACGAGGAGAAAATGTAACATTAGTTTCTTCTTTAAAACTTTTTAAACAGATGGCTTGTGACGCACCCAATCCGCGCAGAGCCCTCCTCGGCATGGGGGGGGGGGGGTCCCCGGCGGCAGACTCGGGGCAAGATCGCGAGCGATGTTTATTTACCCTGTTGTGTATTTTCCAAAGTAAGCACACGCTGCTTCATCATCAGAAAAAGGAAGTTACTGGATTGCTCAGGACTCAGGAGACAATTTCCCCTGGAGTCTCCCACTCTGTAGGATTCAGAGTTTTCAGAGAATGTTCTTACATAAGACTCTGGATGCAGAATCAAAGGCGTGGCCTGGCCTCCCAGGGTTAGCAGCAAGGCGCCATGAAGGGAATCAAAAGTCCCGTCCAACCAGGAGACCTGCTTCAGCGGTAACGCCCAAGTCCACGTGCCCTCAGGAGTCAGTCCCGGTTCCACTTATGCTGGGCTCTTAGGAGAACACGGGAGAGTAGAGTCTGATACGGACGTCTGGCACAAAGGTGGATTAGAAATAAACCAAGTTAGGACCCAGCGATTCCACGGGCACACACCCAAGGGAAGTGAGAGCCTGAGTCCACGCAGTACGGGACACATAGCAGCGCCGCTCACAACAGCCCCCAACGGAAACCACCCTTGTGCCACCAACCCGTGAGCGACCGGTGCTCTCTGAACACAACGCGGCGTTACTCAGCAACCAAAGGCTTCCTGGCGCTTTCTGATCCAGGAGGCCGTGGGCTGCCAGCACGCACTAGGGTGACGGGTGACGCCAGGCTGCGGGCGCAGGCACTGCAGCGCCCCACGTGTCCTCAGGGGCAAACCCGCAGGACAGGGAGCCCTCGAGGCTGGGAGGCTTGGGGCGGGCGAAGGGGCGCAGTGTTGGTTTGGGTGATGGCAATGCTCTGAAGCCAGGGTGTTGGCTGCGCAGCCGCGTGAGCAAACCACAACCGCCGAACCTTGTGCTCTGAACGGGCGCACTGCATGGTACATAATCATGTATTGGCAAAGCGGTCACTAAAATAAGGAAGTAACGACTTCATTTTATCTAATTCTGAATTCATTCAAGAAAACTAGTCTGAAAAACAGAATTAAAGTCCCATTAATTTAAATACTTTAAAAAATACATGCCAAGCATATTATTTTTATATTTTTTCCAGTGGCATTACATTCAGTGTGATTCACGTCCCTACGCCACCCGGTGCTTGGCAGGGCAGGTGCCCTCCTTCCTCCCCGTCACCTGCTCCGTCACCTGTTCCCCCCACGTCACCTCCTCCCTGGTGACCAGGACGGTGTTCTCTGCGTTCAGTCTGTTTCTCGGGTTCTCAGTTTTGCTTATTTTGTATCTTGAATTCCACATACGAGTGAAACCATGTGGCATCTGTCTTTTTCCGACTTACCTCACTCGGCATAATACTCCCCAGCTCCCTCCCTGCCATTTCAAGGGAAAGATGTCCTTATTTTTGACGGCTGAGTAACACCCCATCGTGTATACAAATCACAGCTTTATTGGGCTGCTTCCAGTTTGGCTATTGTTGAAAATGCTGCTATAAATATCACAGTGCGCAGATCCTTTCAAGCTAGGGTCTTTGTATAGGAAGTTTATGTACTTCGGTGTGGGGAGTATCTCGGTATGTGTGATGCTGACACGAAGAGGCTTGGACACGGGTGCCAAGGACTCCTACGTGGCTGCTCTAAGTGCGGTCGCAGGAAGCTGGGCAAGGAGATGGGCAGACAGAGAACGGATGCAGATGAAGACCATCTGGAAGGAAAAGGGGAACACACGGTCTGACGTGGGTCCCCTCCCGGGGGGCGCACACTCTACGGGGCTCTTCCCACCAGCACAGAACGGAGGGTAGCAGACGTCATGCCGACCTGGGTGGAGGCCCTCGTCCTGCTCTCCTGCTCCTTCCTCCTTCCTCCCATCGCTGCAGCCCCCACCTGGCTCGTCCCACCTGCTCCAGCTCCTGGACTTGTTTCTCTCATTCACTCAGACCTGGGGCGCCTGGGGGTCTCTAGATCTTGGCTCAGGTCATGGCCTCAGGGCCATGGGATCGAGTCTCGCGTGGGGCTCCACACTCAGCAGGGAGTCTGCTTCTCCCTCCATCCCTTCCCCTGCTCGTGCTTGCTATCAAAATCTTTAAAAGAAAAAAAAAAAAAAACCCTCCATGTCTTCTGCACTGCACAGGGCAGAGACCACAGACCTGCGAAGTGGCCGGGCCACCCCGTGTATACTCCCCCGCTCACAGCACTGGCCCTCGGCCCTGCCAAGCTGTGCCCCGACCCAGGCTCAGGCGGCCGGCCATGGCCACAGCCATGGCCACGGCGGGCACAGCGCATGCACGTCAGCAAGGAGCTGACGACAGTCCTCCCACCTGCACAGCTGCACGTTAACCTGAAGACAGGTCTTACACCTAAAATTACCAGGAACGTGGTAAAAAGGAACAGAAATCAATCTACTTTGATATTTTTTCAGAACGTGGAATATTTTTGCAGTTAGCACAAGTGCTTCCACTGACCTTTCAAAGTGCTAGACTGGAGAAATTCGAGTCTTGCTTATTTTCTGATGAAGAAAGTCTGGAGTAAATCATACACCGGAACACAGGATTTGTCCCCCACGGTTCAGTTTTTAAAACTCCCCCCAAATGACATCAACTCAAGGTTTAAAGCCGTGCGCCCTCCATCCCCATGCTCTTGCCACGCCCGGCGCTGGAGGAAGGGCCGTGTCCTACATCCAGGCCACCGAGCAGGTGAGCAGGTGGCCTGGGGCGGAGATCGAGGCCGTCGGTCAGAGCTCACCTGGGCCCTCGCCGCCAGGAGGAACCAGGTAGAGGGGCCCCCACCCCTCACTTTTCCCATAGCGTGAAGTCATTTCAGTAAAAGGGTGAGCAGGACCCACTGGCTTAGTGGACTGCATGATGCTTATCTGGGGCGGTGGGGGGGGAGTTCAAGGCCCCCGTGGGGTGGAGAGCTGACTTAAAAATAATGTCTTAGGGCATCTGGGCAGCTCAGGGGGTTAAGTGTCTGCCTTCAGCTCAGGCCACAATCTCGGGGTCCCGGGATCCAGTCCCGTGTCGGGCTCCCTGCTCGGCAGTGAGTCTGCTTCTCCCTCCCCCTCTGAGGCTCCCCCCGTGTGCTCTCTCTTAAATAAATACATTAAAAATCTTTTTAAAAAATGAATAAATCTTTCAGAAAAAGATATGTTGAGATTTTTCCATCATTAGGGGGAATCTGAATACTTGCTCCAGAGGTGCTTAAAATGCACGAGGCTCTCATCCCCCCACAGCCCCTACGGTTGTTGTAACTTCAGGAAAATGCTGACGGGGCGGCAGGGGGGGGGCGGGGGGGGGTCGGAATATAGGAAACCCACTGACCTGGGAGGAAAGGGGGTACCTGAGGTCGTGGCTCCAGCAGACCAGGGCCATTCACTCGCTCCTCAGTACGTGAAGCCTGGGGCAGGCCTGTTTCCGTTGCATCAGTCCCCAGATCGGGGCTCCAGTCCCTGCCCTGGAAGCCTGTGCCCAGTGGTGTAGACGGAGGGTAAGCGTGCATGCGGTGGGGAGGGCGGCTTGGAGGAGGAGCCACAGGGTAGAGACCAGGAAAGGGCTGTCAAGGCAGGGGGATGGGAGGCGGGCTGTGAGAAGGAACAAGCCATCCTCCCTCCCTCGGCGTGCAGGCGGCCAGGGCCGGGCCTAGGAGGCCAGTATGGGGGGAGTGGCATCCACAGAACAGGGCGCCGGCAGGGCCGGCCCCCCTGGGGTCCTCCCTCTGGCTGCTGTGCTGCGGGTGGACTGAGGGGAGACCCGGCGTGAGACCGCGCTGGCCTATGGCGGGGCCAGCAAGGCCTATTGATGTACCAGCTCCCTTCTCCGTCTCCCTCCTGCACCTGCAGGCTGGCTGGTCACCCACATCCACGCCCGCGGACGGCGCCCTCGTGGTCACGGTGGACGCGCAGACGCAGCCGTGACACCCGAGCCGCCTGGGGAGCTGCCTGCTTCAGCTCCTTTTCTCGGCCTGTTTGTGCCAGTTTGTCACATCTCTGTGCTTTGCTGACCCTGCTGCCACGGTCCACGAGGGCAAGGCCGTGCTACCCGATGGGGGGGGAGGGGGGGACACCGAGTGCTGGACAAGCTGGTGCATCCAGGGTCGGCCATGAGATTAATGGATCAACATCCATCACACAAGACACAGAACACAGAACAGGTCACGTACGGACTGGGCGATCCGAGCCCGCTCACAGGCACTACCGAGGCCGACCTGGTCCCCCTGCCGAGAGCTGTGCAGCACCTGCCCGTTCCTGGGGATGACACAGTCCCCGGGGCCGCCACGGCCAGCTGCCCACAGTGACGGGGTCCTCGGATTTAGAAAGCGTACGTCAGAGGGACTGGAGAACACCGAGGCAGGACCGGCAGCCGCGGGGGAGCCGCCCCGGATGTCTCAAGAGCTCCGCGTGGTCCTCGTGTGTCCGCAGGGCTGACAAGCACCCGGGGGGCTGCACAGCACCCATGACCAGGCTGCGGGGCGCAGGGGCCTCCCCGGCACGGGTCAGGGCACCCGGTGGTGGACGGCATGCGAGCAGTGAGTGCCCTCTCGTCACAGCTCCTCTGCTGTCCTCCCTGGTTCTGGTTCCACTCTTCCTCCGGCCTGGCCCTTGCCCCCCCCAACCAGTCTCTGCAGATAGAGCCGCCCGGGGCCCCCACAGCCTGAGGAGGGGCCCCTGAGCACGGAGCGGGGGTCTCGGCCTGACCACCCCATGAGCTCACCTGAGCGGAGGGGTGGAACCCAGGGGACAGGCCGTGCACACAGATGTGACAGGGACGCATGGGGTCAGGGCGCGGCCTTGGATGCTGGCTGGTGGGCACACGGGGTTTCCCGTAGTCGCCTTGCACTCTGCCAACGACTCACAGACGTGCTCACGTCCGGTACGAACCCCGTGGCTGCCACCGGCCGGCAGCACCAGGACAGGGAGGATCCTGCGTCCCTGGACTTGACCCAGTGGGGCCCCCCGTGAGCAGGGCCCCCTCACGACAGTCACGGCTCCTGCCCCAGACGCCCCCCTTCACCACGGCCGTTCTTTCCAAGTTTTATTACCGACACAGGGAGGGACGAGCACGTCCACAACGACCGAGCGTCACTACAAGACTCAACCGGACAGAGATGGCAGGCCCGCGCTGGTGCCTGCCCCAGTCTGCCCACCGGGCGAGGGCGGCCGGGCAGCGGGCACACGGCCCCGGAGCCGCCAGAGCCCAGGATTCTATTTCTCCTTCTCTTTCTGCTCTTTTTCTTTCTTCTCCCGCTCCGCTTTCGCTTCTTCCTCCTCATGGTTCTTGATCAGCTGCTCCACTTCCTTCTGCTTCAGGACCCTGATGACCGTCTTCCCGTTCTCTCTCGTCAGGGTGGCGATCTCCACTGCAAGTGAGCGTGCGCCTGCATTATGGGCGGGCACCTCGCCAACGGCTCCCCAGCCCAGGCGCCCACTGCCAGCTGTGCTGCTGCTCCCGGGGACACGTTTGGGGCGGGGGGGGAGGCTCGCACACGTACGCTCAGGCATACTCTTGCACAGGTACTCCTGTCAGCTCTCACGCGTCCTGACAGCGACAGAGCACCTTCCATCCTGGGACGTTCCTGTCAACTCTCCTAAGTGTCCTCCTCACCCCCCGCAACCTTCCCACTCGCCCTCTGCCACTGTCACCAACCACTGGCTCTAGCTGGCCGGCCATTAGCTGTGATGACCAGAAGGCACCTCCACGTCCCTGTTGGAGCCCCTGGAGGTGCAGTCAGAGTCGCTAACCCGTAATCACATTCATTGTTCACGGACCATTGAAAACTCTTCAAAACATAGGTATAAAAAGGTCTTTCCAGGACCAAAGGCAAGAAAAGTAAACTGATACCAAAGGAGGGATTTTTGAGCAGGAGAAACCACAGAGGGCAGTCTGCAAGTAAACTGCATTTTCTAAGGACACCAGGAGCTTAATTATGCTAAACTGAATCAATCTATTAATTTACCACAATTTTTGAAAAATCCTTATTTAGAAATACTGTTTTATATGATCACATGACTTACGCTAAATAAAGTATTTAAAACTGCAAATATGGGATAACATAAGAGACCAGTGGATTCAAAAGAACAGAGGACATCACGACTCCTGCAAAGTCGTCCCTGGATGAAGTACACCATCACCACCGTATGCAAACACACACACCCACCAGGCAGCCGAGGAGCTGGTCAGTTAGATACGAAAAGTATCTGCCTCAAACAGGTCTGTGAGCACCGAGAAGACTCAGGCCTAAGTCCTTGCGCTCAGAGGGTAGTGTGGGCTTACGGTCAGGCCCAGGACCCCACAAGCCCGCGCATCCTCCCTCAGGAACAGGTTAAGGCCACTCAATCGCTCTCTCACTCAAGTGAGCCAAAGGGAAGAGTGGACACCAATTACCTTTTTCAGCCGAGAGTTTACTCACATCCATGGTCTTGTTTAGGACTTTGATAGCTAAAGCAAGTGCGGACTTCAGAGTCATTTCTCCTTCTTTGTAGTCTTGTTTTAACATCGACACCGCTGCCTATGAAACATAAAGGAGAATCAAAAAAAGAGTTTCCTTTAAATTTCTGGAACATGGATGGGTCAGAATAATAATGGCTGAACCACCGTGGGCACTGTAACCAATACCCACACTTCTAAGGGCAGGGAGGGCAGATGGGGTGACAAGGCGGTTGTCGCTCTATGAATGGGGTCTGTAACCTGACCTCCCCAGGCCTGCAAGGGGCCCATCACATAAGTCAAGGGGTCTGAGAACTAGGATGTAAAAAATAATTACATCCCATTTCCAAAACTTCCCACTGAAAATCAGCACTTCCTTTAATTATAAATGTAGGCAGTAAGTCCCAGTAGTATTAGCAGTGCCTGTGACTTCGTTACCAACAGAAATCCAATGTTTTCGCATCACAGTAAGGGTGCGGCAGCTATTCTAGAACAGTTTATACTCATGGCTACTTCAAAATTATGGGGGTTACTAGATCTTTTGGCAGATTTTATAGCAACCCCCAAAATACTCACAGCACTATTGTTTCCGATGCACGTGGCTTTCCATCCTCCATAATTCCCACTAGGGTCACTCTGATAGAGCTGAAAGCCATAGTGCTTGTCCCAGCCGATGTAAAGCAACGAAACACCAAAGGGACGTTTTCCTTTAACAGCAATGACAAACAACGTATCAGCCATCTGAATCTCGTATCACTATGGTTACCTGACCCCACGAGCAGGACCAAAGCGTCCTCTGTGAAGTTAAGCATTCATAAACTGCTTTGTTTTCTGAACACCACAGCTAAGCTCCAGCCAAAATTCCACTTTTGTCTCTAGGATTTGGACACAGCCAAGAAAAAGAATAGAGACACAGAGGACCAGTGCTGAATTTCATTATTATGTAAAATGCAATTTGTTTCCAGATTTGAAAATGGCATTATGGCCTTCCAGCATCTATTAATAAAACATAGGACAATCTACATAGTGGAAGCCAGTAAATTGGTGAAGCAGGGATTTATGCAAAGTATTTTCTCATTTCGTTTTCAATTTCTTTTTATTATCTCAAAAAGGTTATGATTCATAAAATGGTTTAACTTTTTGGAATACAATGTTCAAAAAATTCAGTACCTCCAAACTGTGTATAGGCTTGTTTGATATCACACAGTGCTGTGACCAACTGCTCACAAGGGATTGGTTCCTGATACTGTAATAAATACCTACAATAAAGAAATTGGCATTTTAATAGACTTTTCTCTAAAACATAGACACGCCCTAAGCAAAATACCCTCTGAAAGAGATCTGTGCCACAGGGACAACCCCACCGTCATCTGTAATTTGAAGAGGTGGGGAGAGCGTAGCCACAGCCTAATACCCTTAAGGTTTTACAGCTTTGGTTTAAAAAAACTTTAATTTTCAATGAACAGACTTTTTAAATGATTTAGCTCTTCACAGGAGTTCTCCTCAGAAACATGGAAACTCATTCATTTATGTATGTTGCTATTTACGACCATACCTTTGAGCAATGAGCCTCAGTTCATTCGTGAGAACGTTAGCATCAGAAGTTATGCCCGCCACGCTGCAAGCCATGTCCCTGGAGGAGAGGACAGACGTTATCGGTAAGCAGGGAGAGGTCTGCCACAGGCGTTCAGCACTAAGGTACAAGTTGTCACAAATGCACCACGATGCTCCACAGGAGCTGCACGATGAAAGACTTTCAACTTGATGTCATTCCACATGAAAAATAAAGGCTCCCATAAATTCTTCAACAGATGTATTTCTCATTACCACCCTGGGCACAGGCAACAGACAAGCACTAAAGCAGCTAAAGTGAGCCCAAGACTTGTTGACAGACGGAAAAACAGGCTGCTCCACGTCCTCCGGTATCTGAGCCCGGCGTGATGGGGGTGAAGGGGAGGGACCTGCAGGAAGGGTGTTCTATGAGTCTGCCCAGCAGCCAGGACGAGGCCGGGACTGGGGATCCCAAGGGGTCACCCCAGCGAGCCAGCAGACAGTGGTGCTATGCACAGACAGCATCCCTTGGGATGAGCCTCCCAGGAATGCCCCATGCCAGCTGCAAGGTCCTGCACTGCCGACTGTTAACAAACGTCCCCGGGTGTACGGGGCTGGCTACACTGTTCCCCGACCTTGGGGAGGCCTGGCGTTTGGGAAGAGTCAGCAGAACTCCACAGAATTCCTGAGTACCCATTCTGAACAAGGCTCTGAGGGCCTGCTACAGGCCACTGGTGAGTTTATATTCATTATGGTTCACTGAACTACCATGACTACTCTAGCTGAGACCCAGAGAAGTTAAACAAGCAGCGTAGGGTCACACAGCTTCTAAATCAACCCAGATCTGAGTGACGACCAGCCTGGGCTTCTGTCACTTCACGATGTGGGGCCTCCACTGAGTGCTTCGTTCTATACTTAAAAAGAGAAACATGTGGTTCCTGGGCCCCAAAGAGGTTTTAACAATAAATTAAAAGCAAAATCCCGGGATCCCTGGGTGGCGCAGCGGTTTGGCGCCTGCCTTTGGCCCAGGGCGCGATCCTGGAGACCCAGGATCGAATCCCACGTCGGGCTCCCGGTGCATGGAGCCTGTTTCTCCCTCTGCCTGTGTCTCTGCCTCTCTCTCTCTCTGACTATCATAAATAAATAAAAAAACAAAACAAAAAAACCTTTAAAAAAAAAAAGCAAAATCCCCAGAGATAAACACAAACTGTTCAATTGTACCATGTCAAGGGATAGCCCTCCCGAAATACGTATAACGGCACTTATGTGAGAAAGTGAGACATTTTACACTCCCTTCCCTCAGATCTCACTTACTCATTCAGTTTATAAATTTTTTCAGAAAAAAAGACTTCATCAAGAAGCTTGTGGATGTTGCGTCTTTCTGCTGCAAGCAGAACACCATCGTTTGCTAGGATTCCCAAGCAGGTGCCTGCATGTCCAATGGCTTCCATGGCATACTCAACTTGGTACAAGCGACCTACAAGACACAAGCAGTGAGTCACCAAGCAGCAGCGCTCCTAAGGGAAGCAGTGCCAACACCGGCAGGCCACGGACAGGAGTCCCGCTTTCACCCTTCTAGGAAGCATGTGACCAACCTGGTGACCGCAATTAGTCCAAAGTACAAGAAGAACGAACAACTTAGCAAGGATTTAAAAGGAAAGTTTGTAGGCAGGGGCGCTTGGCTGGCTCAGTGAAGCACATGATTCCTGATCTCAGGGTCACGGCCTTATGCGGACTGTAGAGATTACTTAATAAAATTTTTGATAAAGTCTATAGATTACCCGCCCACCCCGGTCAAATTCTAAAGAAATCTTTTTATTTGAAATATCTTAAACAACTTCCATTTTACCTTCTGGAGAAAATATGGTGGTCCTGGAGTCATATCTTCGAGACTGCAAAGGAAAAATATGGAAGTGATTCCTATCCACCAGAAGTAGGCTCCCGCAAGTCCACTAACCACCTCATAAAACAACCTGGCAGGCAAAGCTCAGTGTGTGGGAGGAAACGCTTAAGCAAGAGGACACCATCCCAGCCCCTTTCCCTTCCATTCCAATTTTCTCATGCACATCTACAGGTACAAACAATAGGATTTATCAGGCAACAGCTTACTGGCATGTGCATCACTCACCATGTTTTCTGAGCTTTACAGGATTCCTGTAAAAAGAGAGTAAGATCATTATTAAAATGAAATTTACAATTAAGGAGCATTTTCTGACTTAAAAAAACAAACAAACCCATTTTGTTCACTGCCTTCACTCTAACATTTATGCTGCAGCAGACGCTAGGATACCAACACAGGGAATCCGGATCCCCTTCCCGCAGAGCTTCCTGCTGAACACCCTCTGGTATTCAGGTGAGGGAGCCAGACAGACAATTATACAGCAATGTGGAAACAGAGGTGCTAGGGGTACAGTGGAAGAGGGATGGGGAAAAATCAAGAAGGCGGAGGCGCCTGGGCAGCATAGTGGGTTGGGCGTCTGACTTGGATTCAGGTCATGATCGCAGGGTCCTGGGATCCAGCCCCTCAGTCAGGCTCCAACTAGGCGTGGAGTCTGCTTGGAACTCTCTCTCTTCCTCTGCCCCTCCTCCACACTCGTGCATGCATGCTCTCCCTAATAAATAAATAAATCTTAAAAAAAAAAAAAAAAAAAAAAAAACAAAACTAAGGGGTGCCTGGGTGGCTCTGTGGTTGAGTGTCTGCCTTTGGCTCAGGTTGTGATCCTGGGGTCCTGGGATCGAGTCCTGTGTTGGGCTCTCCATAGGGAGCCTGCTTCTCCCTCTCACTGTGTCTCTCATGAATAAGAGAAATAAGTAAAGTAAAATCTTTAAAAAAAAAAAAAAAAAAAGAGTCAAGAAAGTATATTTTGAGAAATACAAAAAAAATGAGCTCAAATTAGAGATGGGCGAGGCTGAGAACCATTAGGCCTTAAGAAGAAGAGCAGGGAAGGGAGAAGCAGGGTGCAGCCCGGGCAGGGGAGAAAGCCTGCTCACAGGGTACCGAGACAGGACAGCTCAGCAGGCCAGAGACAAAATGCTAAAAAAGGCCAAAGAAGCTGGGGAGCTAGGCAAGGGTACAGATGCCCCCAGAGCCCTGAATGCCACGTAAATGGGCTGAGGCTTTCCTGGAGTGATGGGGTCCCAACCTAGAGGTAAGGGCGGCTGTGTTAGGGTCATTACTGCTCCTGCTAAAGAAACGCTGCGGCTGGGGATCCCTGGGTGGCACAGCGGTTTGCGCCTGCCTTTGGCCCAGGGCGCGATCCTGGAGACCCGGGATCAAATCCCACGTCAGGCTCCCGGTGCATGGAGCCTGCTTCTCCCTCTGCCTGTGTCTCTGCCTCTCTCTCTCTCTCTCTCTGTGACTATCATAAATAAAAATTAAAAAAAAAAAATTTAAAAAAAGAAACGCTGCGGCTGGGCTCAGCGTGATTTAGCAGAGATGCCAACTGCGGACTGCAAAGCTCATTTTCCTAAAAATCCCACAATGTCAGAAATGAAGACTGGAGACATCAGCTGGCGATCCAAGCCCAGACCCCAACCCCGGGGGGCCGGCGGGCGCAGGTCAGACCGCGAATCTTCTGTCTCGAGCACCGGGGCCCCACAGGAAGACCGTGGGCCCGAGAGCCACAGGGGCCGGTGGGCACTGACATCACCTGCAGCCGCAGAGACTGCAGGTGAGCGGTCAGGGAGCAGCTGCAACAGGCAGGGGGAAGGTCGGCGCGCCGGGGCACCTGCTGGGTGCGGGTCCCCCCACGTGAGCCCCAGCCCACCTGCCGACCACCACCCGGCCCCGGCCCGGCCCCGCCCCCTGACCCCGGCACCAAGCCCCGCCCCATGACCCCGGCCCCGCCCCCTCCCCGACCCCAGGGCGGCCCGCCTGCCGCTGCAGAGTCACGCACCCCGGGCGCCCTGGCGGCGTCTGCAGGCCGAGCCGGCTCTGCCGCGACGCTCATGACCTGCCCGGAGGGAGGGTGGCCAAGCTCCCGCGGGCGCCCAGGGGCAGGGGCTCACCTGCGGGACACACGGAAGAGGACAGACCGACGCCGACACGCTCCTCGCGGAAGAAACCTCGCCGGCGCTCCCGAGGCCGAGCGGCCGCTGCCAATATGGCGCCCGCGCGTGCGCAGAACACGGGGCGGGGGCGGGGCCGGCGCGGACCCGGAAGTCGGGCGGCGGGGGCGGGGCCGGGGCGGGGCGGGGCTCCCCAGCGCGCGGACCCCCGGCCTCCGCCTGTGCCGCAGTCGCGGGGCTGGGCAACCGTCCACGTGCCGTGCCCCGCCGCCCACGCCGCCCCCTCCGCGAGCCGCCCGCCGCTCCTGCCTCGCGGGTCCCTGGGCGGCAGCGCGGCCTGTGGTCCTGGGCGGCGAGGCTGGGGCCCGGCGCGGGCGCTGAACGTCCTCCCTCCTGGGGGACCTCGGAGGCGGTGCGGACGCCCTGCCTGCCCCCCGCCCTCGGCCCCCGCCCCCCGCGCGCTCGGGGTGAGCCCGGAACACGGCCCAGGACCCGCCCCGGGTCACGGCGTGAGGGCCCCCACCCCCGCGGGTCACACCCCCAGGCTCCACCCCCGCGGGTCACACCCCCAGGCTCCACCCCCGCGGGTCACCCCTCGAGGCCCCCATCCCCCGCGGTCACACCCCCGAGCCCCCACCCCCACGGGTCACACCCCCAGGGCCCCATCCCCGCGGGTCACCCCTCGAGGCCCCCATCCCCCGCTGGTCACACCCCCGAGCCCCCACCCCCGCGGGTCACCCCTCGAGGCCCCCATCCCCCGCGGGTCACACCCCCGAGCCCCCACCCCCGCGGGTCACCCCTCGAGGCCCCCATTCCCCGCGGTCACACCCCCGAGCCCCCACCCCCACGGGTCACACCCCCAGGGCCCCATCCCCGCGGGTCACCCCTCGAGGCCCCCATCCCCCGCGGGTCACACCCCCGAGCCCCCACCCCCGCGGGTCACCCCTCGAGGCCCCCATCCCCCGCGGTCACACCCCCGAGCCCCCACCCCCACGGGTCACACCCCCAGGGCCCCATCCCCACGGGTCACCCCTCGAGGCCCCCATCCCCCGCGGTCACACCCCCGAGCCCCCACCCCCGCGGGTCACCCCTCGAGGCCCCATCCCCCGCGGTCACACCCCCGAGCCCCCACCCCCGCGGGTCACCCCTCGAGGCCCTCATCCCCCGCGGTCACACCCCGAGCCCCCACCCCCGCGGGTCACCCCTGAGGCCCCCATCCCCGCGGTCACACCCCCGAGCCCCCACCCCAGTGGGTCACACCCCCAGGGCCCCACCCCCGCGGGTCACCCCTCAGGCCCCCATCCCCCGCGGGTCACACCCCGAGGTCCCCACCCCACGGGTCACCCCTCGGCCCCCCCCGCGCGTCACACCCGGGGTCACACCCCCAGGGCCCCCATCCCCCAGGTCACACCCCCAAGCCCCCCACCCCGCGCCCCCCCACCCCCGCGGGTCACCCCTCGAGGCCCTCATCCCCCGCGGTCACACCCCCGAGCCCCCACCCCCGCGGGTCACCCCTCGAGGCCCTCATCCCCCGCGGTCACACCCCCCGAGCCCCCACCCCCGCGGGTCACCCCTTGAGGCCCCCATCCCCCGCGGGTCACCCCCCCCCCCCCCCGAGCCCCCACCCCCGTGGGTCACACCCCCGAGCCCCCACCCCCGCGGGTCACACCCCTCCAGGCCCCCCATCCCCCGCGGGTCACACCCCGCAGGTCCCCACCGCCACGGGTCACCCCCCCCCCCCCGCGGGTCACACACCGTGGGTCACACCCCCCAGGCCCCCATCCCCCGCAGGTCACCACCCCCAAGCCCCCACCCCCGAGGGCGTTCTCAGGCCCAAGGGTGACTTCCGAGTCTCCGGGAATCCCGCACCCTGAGTCCCTGTGCAAGCTGAGGGAGCCGAGCAGGAGGGGACAGGAGGGTCACGGAGGGACACGGGGAGGGCCAGGGGAGCAGCAGCCAGCGCCGGGGAGAGTGAAGGGCGGGAAGGAAGGATGGAGGGAAGCATTTGGGGGCCCCTCTACCAAGTGTTCCTTTTCCTGCAGGTTCCAGGGTGTGAAGGCACCCGAGGCTGATCCTCTCCCATCCCAGGGTCCCCCTCCTGGCGGGAGGCCCCGCCCCAAGTCGGGCTGCACCTATGACCGCAGAAGTGACCTCCTAAGGCTTCCAGCGGTCAGTCAGAGAGAACACATTTCTGTCTTGTGCCCTTGGGACGGCGGTTCCTAGAACAGGGGCAGGTGTCCTGCCACCTGCCCAACGAGGCCCCAGCATCACCTGCCAGGCCCGGGTGTGACCATGGTGCCGGGCAGTCCAGTCGCAGTCAGCGCATCTCCCAGCCACCCACTGTCCACTGTCCCTTCATGTGTCTTCCCAGCAGAGGCCCGGGCCCTCGTGCCCTCGTGGGGGGAGACCAGCGGGCCCAGTGCTGCCTGCCAACCTGCAGGATCCCGGAGACCGTAATGATTGAGGCTTCGGCCACCAAGGTTCAGGTTATCCCCCCCCCCCCCCCCCCCCCCCGCGATCCCCGTAGCTCGAGCTCAAGTGTGTACCTGCTCCTAAGAGGACGAGGTAAGAGCAGCAGGAAGGGAGGCTCTGTAGTGTGGAGGGAGGGGCGCCTGCACAGAAAGGGACCCTTGCAAGAGCAGAGGCCGCTGGGCGCTCGGTACCGATCCCCAAATCTGGAAGTGGGTTTTCTCCTCTATGGTGGGAAGGACATTGCTGGGCACTTGTGCAAACGCATTCAATCCAGCAGTGTCCTGAGGGTGTGCAAGCGGCCGGCGTGGAAACAGGTCCTGAAGACAGCGGGAGGTACGTAGTATTCAATTTATGACACCAAAGAGGTATTTTTTTCTAATTTGTTTTTAGTAGTTTCTACACCCAACGTGGGGCTCCAGCTCACAACCCCAAGATCAGGAATCCCAGGCCCTACCACTAAGATGGCCAGGTGCCCCTGTGCCCCCAGAGTCTAAAACTACGTGGAACCAACAGCCTGGAGATAAGGACAAACACGGGGTTAAATATCAATGCAAGGCCGTGGGTGTTTAAACATCAAGATAGTGGCCCCCCAATGTCTGCGTTAGGAATTCAGGGAGGGAGAACCCATGATAGCGGGAGCAAGTGAGAAGGGAATCTGTCAAGTTTCACGGTGTAAGAGAAAGAATGATAGTCTAGGAGTGGAATCCAAGATTCGGGTCATTTTTCTGGTCCCCAATTTCCTGAATGGTCAAACTAGATAAAAAAAAAAACAGTGTGGGGTGCCCAGCTGGCTCAGTCAGTTTGATCTTGGGGTAAAGAGTTTAAGCCTCATGTTTAAGAGATTACTTTTCAAAAAATGATAAAATAAAATCTTTAAAATATATACCACACCTTAAATTTCAGAAGCATAAGTCATCTCATTTGATCCTAACAGAGATGTGCTCACACCTGCATGCGTGGTGTGTGGGAAGGAGAGGATTGGACCCTGGCTCTCTTTAAGCAAATTCCTCATCTGAAAATGGGGATTAATCACAGCGCTACTTTTCTCATGGGTTTGTTGTGGAGGCTAAATGACGTAACGCATGTAAAAGGGGATCCCTGGGGGGCTCAGCAGTTTGGCGCCTGCCTTCGGCCCAGGGCGCCGTCCTGGAGTCCTGGGATCGAGTCCCACGTTGGGCTCCCTGCATGGAGCCTGCTTCTCCCTCTGCCTGTCTCTGCCTCTCCCTCTCTCTCTCTCTCTATGTCTATCGTGAATGAATGAATGAATGAATGAATGAATAAATAAATTTTAAAAAAATAAAAAAGTAATGCATGTAAAATACTGTAAATACATAAGATACTATTCTTTAGTAAGATACTATAATATAATAAGAAATACAGATTTGGTCTTCATCCTGGTTCTGGCACAAAGCCTCTAAAACTCCTGTAATCTCCCAAATGGTGGGGGAGAGAGGAGTGTCTTTTGTTTTTCACAATAAACCCCTATCAACTACACCTGAATTTCTTCTGAGGCGACTCCAGAGACAGAGAAGCAGTGGCTATTCATAAATAGCGAAAGCGAGGGGATCCCTGCTTTCAGGGAGGGCTCAGCGGTTGAGCGCCTGTCTTTGGCCCAGGGCGTGACCCTGGGGTCCCGGGATCGAGTCAGGCTCCCCGCAGGGAGCCTGCTTCTTCCTCTGCCTAGGTCTCTGTGTCTCTCATGAACAAATAAAATCTTTTTCTTTAAATATTTTATTTATTTATTCATGAGAGAGAGAGAGAGGGGTAGAGACACAGGCAGAGGGAGAAGCAGGCTCCATGCAGGGAGCCCGATGTGGGACTCGATCCCGGGTCTCCAGGATCACGCCCTGGGCCAAAGGCAGGCACCAAACTACGGAGCCACCCAGGGATTCCCCAACAAATAAAATCTTTTTTTTTTTTTTTTTTTTTATTTATGATAGTCACACACAGAGAGAGAGAGAGAGAGGCAGACACAGGCAGAAAGAGAAGCAGGCTCCATGCACCGGGAGCCCGACGTGGGACTCGATCCCGGGTCTCCAGGATCGCGCCCTGGACCAAAGGCAGGTGCTAAACCGCTGCGCCACCCAGGGATCCCTACAAATAAAATCTTAAAAAAAAAATTGGGAAAGAGACAATGGCCAGGGTTGTAGACCTGAGACGTCTTAGGGAACAGATAAACCCACACAAGTGAGTAAACAGCCCTTTAATAAATCACAGTAAGGAGGCATGACGAGAACTCCGTGAAGGAAACCGTGGTATGATTCACGTCTGGTATACGGTGAGCTATAGGTCATCACATATTCATATGAAAAGAGCCATAAATGAGAGCAAATTTTAAGTGATCTGCTTAGACACTTTCTTAGTATCACTATGAAAACCTCAGGAGCTGGTGGCCTTGCCAGATGTCTTCCATGGCTCCCTAGCAGGCCCAGAATCTTCCAGCCTCCATCCCTAGCGTTCCAGCCTCAACTGCCCACTCAAGCAAGTTAGAACTTTTTCTTAGCAGCAGTGTGTCTGCTTCCTCCTAAGACATCTTAGTCTGTGCCTTGTCTTCACATGCCTTTCTTTTAGCGTACATTAATTTGCAATTATGCGTGCAAAATATCTTTTTGAGGCCATGAGGAAAGCGGTAAATCGGGTGTTAAAAAACAAAAAAGAGACAGAACTAGTCTCTGCCCTCAGATAGCCTTAGGCTACAGTCATAATCCATGAAGATGGAGTACTGTGGGGTCCTAGAAAAACGGAGCAATGGGAGAAGGCTCCACGAGAGTGGAGATGTGTTAATGGGTGTGTGTGTTACGCCCAATTATTTAAAATATGCGAATTTATCTAAACATATGTATTCCTTTCAGAGCTTAAAACAGTCATTGATCCCAGGGCTGGAATAGACCTTGAGAGCTTATCTGAGTGCAAGCCTCACTCTGCGTATTTTGTCCACAAGGCCAGCAGGACCCCCAGAAAGACAGGCTTGCTCAGGCGGTCCTTTCTTAAATCTGAAGAGTGGTCATGAGAGTGCTTGATGTCCTTGGTGGTTTCCTGTGCACCGGTCACCTCCATCAGGTCGTCTTTACGTGCAGGGAAGTGCTTCGTAGGACCAGATGTGGTCCCTGCTGTGCAATTCCAGTCACATGGAGAGCCCGGAGGTGTAGGACCTGGCAGTTTCAAACCAGATTTCCTCTACAGCTCTCTGGCCCAGGTCAAACAACTGCTGCAAGTGCTTCCACCCAGTTTTTGCAGTAATCATGAGATACTCTTCGTTCTCTGGGTGTAGCTGGCAAGAGTACGCTGCCATGACCAGGGACTGGCAAAAGCGACTGCACACGAGTAGAAACAAAGCTCCCCTCTCCACAGGCGTCAGCGGGATGACACTCTCAAACCCCGCCAGGACGTGACCTCCCACGTGCATGGGACTCTTGCTCTCAATCATCATGTACATGATGGTAATGGCCGCTTCAAACACGTAGTAGCCGTAGCTCATGTCATCGAAGTCTAAAATCCCAGACACTTGATACGCAGCATCTCCACAGGCTGACTTACTGGCCTCCACTAGGATGTTATGGTCATTAAGATCCCCATGATTGAGACCTAAAAGGAGAAAAACCAAGCCATGTGAAAGCATTGAATTCCCCACTTCCTTGTCTTCCCATTTCCTGTTTCTTGGGCCCAGCCACTCCGTTGTGATGAGCAGTCAGAGGTAGAACCAAACCCTATTTGTCCTGCAATAAAATAATTTTCTCCGAAAGGGAAAAAAGAAGTTAATTTCAGTGGTTGTGTTTGCTTTTGTTTCTAATCAGTACAAGGCCATTCAACTGAGGTTGTAGTTGTTGCAAACACCTGGTTCTGACCGCTAACAGAGTGAAGGGCAAGGCGGAACTGCCCCGATCCAGAAATGTTTAAAAAGAATATACATATGTTCATATTGTTATAAGAAACAAAGAGTCCTAAGGGGCACCCGTCTGGCTCAGTCAGTGAAGCATGCGACTCTTGATCTTGGGGTTGTGAGTTCGAGCCCTGTGCTGGATGTAGAGATTACATAAAATAAAATAAAAAAATCTTTAAAAAGAAAAAAAAAAAAAAAAAGAGCCAAGAGTCCTAGAAGGAGCCAGATATGTCTTTATTTTAATCTGGATTTCCAAAAAAAAAAAAAAAATCTGATGATAAAGTAATTCTGATTTTTATCAGTCTCTTGATTGCTAGAATAGATGCTGGAATCTCAAGTGAGTACTACACAAAGTGGGGGTCTGTGGTCAGTGCTGTTCCATAAATGCTTACTAGTCTGTATGAGATAAAAACAGAAATTGAGGGTTTTAGAAAATTTTACAGCAAGTTGTCATCTAAGAGTGTGATCAGTGGACACATCTCATTAACAGAGTACAGGCCAGTTTGGTGTTACCGAATTCACACAGGAAGTCGTGAACTGGTCATGAACAGTAGACTCATGCAGCAGACTGTCGTGGGTTGGGGAAAAAACCATACTTGTCCTCCATCGGGTACAGTCTGATACATTCTGATTTAAAACCCTAATTAAGGATTAGGAAGAGACAAGGGTGTCCGAGAGCATGGAGCATGCACTTTATGATAAGTGTGTGATAGGGAGTGCAAAACACTCACCTGAGCGTAATGCCGATTTCTTCTGTGTGACTTGGGATTGCGTAAAGCGTGCTTACGTGATTTAGCACATGTAGAAACGAACATTATTGTAAACCACAGATCCTAAACTACACATTTGTGAAATTGGGATGCATTATACGACGGATGCCGTGTCACCATTTTCCTGGCAATGTTTTTCCTTCCTTAGAGATAAAGTAATGGTCCATCTTGTGCAATCGCTTGGGATTTTAGAATCCATGAAATACGTTACTTCGTGAATGTAATCTGTATGTATGCAAGCATCTTATCGCTTCTATTCTCACGCCCAGTGGCCCATCAAGAAATGACAGTGTGATTTAAGGCCTGGGAAAAACATGACAAACGTTGGATTTGAGAAAGAAAGCGAAGGCATTCGGATCAAGAGGGCTGAGTGAATTCATTCTTTGATAACCCTTCTGTGTACAACATAGTAGAGATGGAAAGAAAAAGCGAAAGTAAAGGTACAGCCAGCCTCAAAAGCCAGATCCATATACTAAGAAACAATAAAAAAGCCAAGCAGTGAGCAAGAATGCAGCCTCGGGCCTGCCTCCTGCGCTCCAGAGCCACGGTGCTTCACCTCCCCCTGGGAGGATGGGTGCTGGACGTGCTACCTGCCGCTGGGTGCTGGGTGCAGGAGAGGCCTCACCACCTGAATCGGAGCGGCAGTGGGCAGACCTTCCAAACTCGTTAAAGGATGACCAGTCTACTACCAACCCACAGAGGCAGAAGGACCAAAGCAGAGCCTTGAACCTAACTGCAACCCCAGGCAGCTGTGCGATATGTTTATGTCAAGTCACTGTAGTTACCAAAGTCTTTGATTCAGTTTTGAGTTAGTTTTTTTTTTTTTAAGAAAAATTTTTTAAAGTAATCTCTACGCCCAACATGGGGCTTGAACTGACAACCCCAAGACCAAGAGTCACAGGCTCTACCAACTGAGCCAGCCTGGAGCCCCACAAGTTAGTTTCTTTTGGCTCTTGCTCATGGTACCTGATTATACGGTAAGTTCTCTGGACACAGGGCAATGACTCCGGAAGAATTACCGGAAGAACTATGCATCAGGTGACAGGGACTAAAGGGTGCATTTATGGAGATGAGCACAGAGTACTACATGGAAGGGCGGGTCCCTAGAGTGTGGACCTGAAGCACTGCATGTTAACTATACTGAAGTTAAAACAAAAAAATAATTTAAAATTTCTTTAATTAGAAAAGTACTTCTAGGGCAGCCCCGGTGGCGCAGCGGTTTGGCGCCGCCTGCAACCTGGGGTGTGATCCTGGGGACCCGGGATCGAGTCCCACATTGGGCTCCCTGCATGGAGCCTGCTTCTCCCTCTGCCTGTGTCTCTGCCTCTCTCTCTCTCTGTGTCTATGAATAAATAAATAAAATCTTAAAAAAAAAAAAGTACTTCTAAAGCTGGAAAATATAATGAAAGAAATTAAGAATGCAGTGAATGGGTATAACAGATTAGACATAAAAAAATAATAAACTAGAGGTCGCATTAGAGAATTACCTAAAATGGAGCATGGGCACAGAATAAAATCTGCACACACAGATGGGAAGACCCAGAAGATTCAGTGAGAAGACCAAACATGAGCTTAACTGGAGCCCAAAAGAAGAAAAGAGAATGGGGCTAGGCAAGAATTTCCCATAACTGATGAAAGACAATTCCTCACACAGACTTGAGAAAGCATATTAAGAAAAAAAAATCAAGAAGAAGAGAACATCCTATGCGAGAACCGCAAAGGGAAAAATGCAGGTGGTCTGGAGAGGAGCCGCAGACCTCAGCTGACCTCTTAGCAGGGATGGAGAAGCTAGGAGACAGTCTGAAAACCCGGAAACCCGAAGTCCTATTGGGTGTGAAAATACCCTTCTAGAATGAGGGGAAAAGTAAAAACTTTTTCAGACAAAATCAGAGAGCGTTCACCATCAGAGAACTGCGTTACGGAGATTCTAAGAATGTATTTCAGGCAGGAAAAAAATGATGCTGGGCTGAAAGTCCGAGGTGCCGGAAGATATGAAACCGATATACGAGTAAATCTAAACGTGGCTGTGAAACAAAAATAATAATGTCTTTTGGAGAATAAAAATACAGATTTAAAGTTTACTAAAACAACAGCTTCTAAGCCAGAACAGCGATAAATGTACTTAAAGTATCTTTAGGTCCTTGTGTTGTCTTGGGTAACATTACACTTTGATAAGTTAGGGCCACACATGAGAATCTCTAGGGTAACCACCCTCAGAGTAGAAATACAGCATATAGTTTCCAAACTTCTGGACAGAAAAAAAATACAATCATGGAAAAAGTCACCTCGAAAACAAGGCAAAAGAAGAGGGGAAAAAGAAAAGAAAGAATTGTAACAGACAAAAAAAAATGAAGAGTACAAAATAAGATGGTGTAGCTATATAGCATCAGATGGAGTAGATATTTAAGGCAAAAAAAATAGAAGAAATACAGAGCAATACTGTATCAACAGAGCTTCAGTGTGCTAGTAAGGTAACCCGTCTAATGTTAGTGCACATTGCCTGAAAGTGTACAAAGCCCAATTTGACACAAATACACGTATAAACAATCCACAATGATAGTGAGAGATTTAAAATACACTTTCCTCAATAATTGTTAGAATAAGCAGGCAAAAAAATAGTGGTTTACGGAATTTAAGCAACATGATAACAAACCCCACCTACTTACCTATAAATAACTTGGCACCCAACGATACCAGGGTAAACTTTCTTTTTCATCAAACACGGACCACTTTTTAAATTTACCAAATGCTGCATTATCAAGTAAATCTCAACAAATTTGGAGGTACTGAAATCATATAAAGCAGCTCAGGGGACACCTGCAGGGCTCAGTGGTTGGGCGTTGGCCTACAGCTCAGGCCGTGACCCCAGGGTCCCGGGATCCAGTCCCGCCTCAGGCTCCCTGCAGGGAGCCCGCTTCTCCCTCTGCCTGTCTCTCTGCCTCTCTGTCTCTTATGAATAAACAAATAAATAAAATCTTAAAAAAAAAAAAAGCGGCTTGGTCCGATATCGTAACCACTAACCATATGTTGCCACTTAAATTCATTAAGATTAAATAAGATTGAAAATCCAGATCCTTCATTGCACTAGTCGCACTTTAAGTGCTCAGTAGTCCCAGAGAAGCCCCTACTGGACCATTCTGCGAGGCAGCACTGACACGACGTCTCTCCCAGTCTCTCCCATTACCGCAGAGATCAACAATAAAAAGGCAACTAGGGCAGCCCCCCGGGGGGAGGGGAGGCAGCGGTTTAGCGCCGCCTTCAGCCCAAGGCGTGATCCTGGAGTCCCGGATCGAATCCCACGTCGGGCTCCCTGCATGGAGCCTGCTTCTCCCTCTGCCTGCCTCTCTCTCCCTCTCTCTCTCCCTCTCTCTCTCTCTTTCTGTGTCTTTCATGGATAAATAAATATTAAAAAAAAAAGACTTAAAAAGAAAAGGTGACTAAAAATGCCATCACCAGCATCTACAGATCTGTATAACTAGACGAATGTTCGTGGATTAGAGTACTAAATCTTTGAAGTATAACATAAATATACTACACTACCCATGTTCCAAATTTATATATAGATTGAATCCAAATCTAATCAAAATCTCAACAAAATTCTTTAAAAATGTGACATGCTGACTCCAAAATTGACATGTAATCAAAATGTAAAGGACAAAAACCAGTCAAGACCCTCTTAGAAGAGAATAAAAAGGTGGGAGGACATATTCTATCAGCTATGAAACCGTAAAAGTCAAAAAATTAAGACAGCACGGTAATCT
Source organism: Vulpes lagopus (assembly GCF_018345385.1). Lineage (NCBI taxonomy): Eukaryota > Metazoa > Chordata > Mammalia > Carnivora > Canidae > Vulpes > Vulpes lagopus. The sequence goes on along the minus strand of NW_024570855.1, from coordinate 440,521 downwards.
TTGGAGGTGACCACAAACATTCCGGATGTGCTCCTTCCAGGAACATGCTGGGTTGCACTTCCCTGTTCCTGAAAAAGCTGCATATGGCCATGTTTTTTGGCCCTCGACGTATGAACAGAAGTGACATCACTTTAGGGCAGAGATTTAAGAGCCAGCGTACAGTGCCGCACGTTCTCTTTCTCCATACGACAGCAATACTCTAGTTGGTGAAAGTTCCATCCGTGTGGATCCCACAGTGAGAGAATGCACAGAACAGAACCCTGGCCAGTCCACGGTAGACGCGCAGCTTGAGCTGGAACTAAGTCTCTGCCACTGCAGTCCCGGGAGCTACTTGTTACCGCAGCATTACCTGGCCGAGGGGATCCGCAGGGCGGTACGGGAGCAGAGAGAGGCAAACAGAACAGGGGGATGGAATAGAGAGCCCCAGGGCATTTGATTGATAGCAGAGGTGGTTCTGCAAAGCAAAGGGAGAAAAGAGAGCCTTTTAAATTTTTTTTAATTTTTTATTTATTTATGATAGTCACAGAGAGATAGAGAGAGGCAGAGACACAGGCAGAGGGAGAAGCAGGCTCCATGCACCGGGAGCCCGATGTGGGATTCGATCCCGGGTCTCCAGGATCGCGCCCTGGGCCAAAGGCAGGCACCAAACCGCTGCACCACCCAGGGATCCCAAGAGAGCCTTTTAATACGCGTTGGGGAAAAAGTTACTGGCCACTGGAAAAATTCCCACCGTACGTAAATTCCAGATGGTTTATAGACCTATAATGAAAGGCAGAAACGATAACGCTGTAGTGAGATAACACAGGAGAATGTCTTCGTGACCCCGAGGTAGGGAAAATTTCCTACACAAGCCATGAAACACGAACCATGGAACAGAAAATTGATATATTTGAAGCCAAGAAATGGAGGCTTGTTTGTCAAAATGCATCATAAAGAGAGCGAGAAGGCAAGCCACAGAATGGGGGAAAGTATCTGCAACGCACCGAACCAAAGAAGGATTTGTATACGGAAAATACTCTGAACTTCTAAAATCAATGAGAAAAAAAATCCCAGTAGAAAAACTGACTCGAGTGGCCCCTTCGCCTAAGCCTATGCAAGCGGCATTTCCCGGATAGGGACATCATGGTAGAGCCGCCGCAAGAGATCGCTCGGTCTGTCAGGTTGGCGGGAGTCCCCACACCCTCTGGGGCGAAGCCTGAGGCTCCCCGCATTCTGGGAGCTGCCCGACGTCCTCGGGTCGAGCTGCGTGCGGCGTGTCCTGGGCCCCGCGGTCCTGCTGCAGGCCTCACGCCATCCAGGGCCAGCAGCCCAGAGGGGGCACCGGGTGGTAACGGTGCGGGTCACAAGTTAAAGGCAGGGCGCACCTGCAAGGAGAGCTGGAAGCATCTGAGCCCCTGAAGACCCCGGGGCCGCGACCTCCCAGGCTGGCCGGGTCCATGCACAGGCGGCCGACAGCACGGGGTCGGAGTGCTCGCGGGCGGGGTGCTGTGGCCTTGCAGCATGCTTACACCCCGGGGCGCTGTGCACCGACCCCCGCCCCAAGCCCCCGCATTGGGAGCTGGGCCTACCGGAGGGAACGGGTCGGGGTGAGCCCGAGCGTGGGGCCCAAGAAGAGACTCCGGAGGGACGAGGTGGCTGCAGCCAGGGAAGGAAGGCCGTCCCCGGCACCTCGACCTCCCGTGTGCAGCGTCCAGAAGCGTGAGACGGACGCGTGCTGCGTGAGCCCCGCGGGCCGTGTGCAGCCGAGGAGCATGCAGCCCATGTGGCCTGCCGGGTACCGGCCCTCGTGTCCTTGGACAGGCCTGCTGCCCGCGGAAGGCTGCCTACACCCCGAGAGTGCCGGCTGGGTCCCTAGGGAGCCAGGCGCTCCCTGGAACACCGGGAAGCGAGGACCAACCTAAATTCTATTTACATAAGTGACCAAAAAGGTCCAGTACGTTCAAGTCAGGTGTGGTGCACACGCGCTCTGCAGTAGTTAGTATTCGGCAGTTACGGGCGTCTGCCGGGGTCCTGGGATCGAGGCCACATCAGGCTCCCTGCTTGACGGGGAGTCTCCCTCCCCCTCTGCCCCTCCCCCTGCTCTCTCAAATAGATTCTTAAAATCTTAAAAAAAAAAAATAAGCTAAGCGAACTGGAACTACCATATATTAAATGGATCAATCTGGAAAACATGCACGCACATAACCTATGAACATAAATCACAGTGATATTAGAACATGTGCAAATTCAGTAGGGAGGGAGGAGGTGACCGAGTAAAGGTCAGAGAGGACCTCGAGTGCAGCAATTGTAAGGGAAGCACAAATACTGTTCTTTAAAAAGCAGCAGGAGCAACATGACAAAATCTTAAGATGTGGTAAAGCTACGTTGTCCTTCCACACTTTTCTGATGCTCTGACAGTTGACAATTTAAATTGTCAAGAAAAACACTCGATCAGGAGAAGACTCACATTCTCGAAAATGCTTCAGTTTGGTCAGGACTTCATCCTTGAAGAGCTGAATGACCCGGACGACAAGCTCGCGGTTTCGGCCCTGGCCCAAGGCGTCCACATGTTTCTCCAGAAGAGGAACATTTCTCAGATTCCAGATAAAGTTCTCCCGACGAAGGCAACTTAACTTTGGGTGATGGAATTTCTAAATCAAAGACAAGGAACGCTTAGCCTCTGCCGGTTGGAGCGACCACGCAGAGAGCCCGTGGAGTCCGTGGGCACGGCCCCATGTCACCTGGCCCCCAAGGCAGGGGCTGGCCGGTCAGCAAGAGCTGCGTTCTCCCCACGTGACCCACGCGGGCCCTCGGCCCCTCTCCGACTCAGCCTCCCCTACTCCTGCTTCGTCACCTCCAGCCACCCGGGCCTCCCCGCAGAAGGAGCACGTGCCAGCGCACCCCCACCTCTCCGTCCCTGCACCTGCTGCTCACCCCCCACCTCATGGCCCCTGCACCTGCTGCCCCCCCGCACCTCACAGCCCCTGCACCTGCCACTCCTCCGCCCCCACCTCTCCATCCCTGCACCTGCTGCTCCCCCACCCACCCACCTCACGGCCCCTGCACCTGCTACTGCCCCCCAACCTCATGGTGTCTGCACTTGCCGCCCCCCCCATCTCGTGGCCCCTGCACCTGCTGCTCCCCGTCCTGGGATGCTCCTGCCCACGCCGCAGGCCAGGCCTTGGTTTCTGCCAGCTGTGCTGTGGGTGGGCTCCCGGAGGTCCAGGGGAGCCCTCTGTCCCACACAGTACACCCCCAGAGCTCACCCTCCCGTCTACCACTAGCAGCAAGGTTCGCGAGGCTGGGGCGTGTCCGCTGTCCGTGCCCTACCGTGTCCCCGCGCCCCCGCCAGTGCCCGGTACACAAAACATGCTGCTCAAGCAATATTTGCTGAATAAATGAGAGTTCTGGGAAAAGCCTAGAACGTCGAGGGCCTGGAGACTTTGACCGCTCGCTGTTTGTGGAGGCCGAAATGGCTCGAAAGGGAGATGAGGTCAGGGCAGGACGGGTGCAGACACGGAGGCACTGGGCGGCCCCGGGAGGAGGCTCCAGCGCGGCGGGCGCCCAGTGAGCTCGGGGGAGAAGGGCCCGCTTGGTGGCAACGCGGGGCTCGTGGGCGGCCGCGCATGACGGATTCCGGAGCTTTGTATTTTGTTCCCTTTCCTTAAACGTGTTCCTCTCGTTGACTTTGACATCAGTGCACAGCCCTGGAGTCTGACCCTCCCCCCACGGCCTTGCTCCGAGGACCTCGGCAGGGGGCTCACGGCCCAAGCGGGGACCTGGGGGGCCTGGGCAGCAGCAGGGCGTCCCCCCCAGCAGCACGCCGGCCCCCGCATCCCCCTGCAGAGGCGCCTCCTGGCCAGGCCTCCACATCTGTCACAGCCCTCCGTGGCCGCTCGGGTTGAGGCTGGGGAGGCCGCGAGAGCAGTGCGCATGCCGGACGCCGGCCCTCAGAATAGGACGGGCAAGAAGTGGTCACTGGGCCCTGGCGGGGCCTCCGAAGGCTTTGCCACGCGTGTCTCTTACTTCCGTTTGGCGAGAAAGTAGAATCTAACACCTGCGTCCGGCTCCCGACGGAGCTGCGGCCCCCAGGGAGGTTCTGGGCCCGCGCCCGCAGCAGGGGGCTGGGCTTGGGGCGGAGAGCAGGCCCGGGCTCTCAGCGCTACCGGGGCAGCTCGCTCGGCTTCCCCAGCGGCCGCACACGGGGCCGCAGCAGCCCCCAGGCCCGCCATGAACTAGGACGCGGGAACAGCAGAGGCCTGCGGCCCCGGGGAGCCCGGGGAGGGCGCAGGACGGAAGGCCCGGCCCCCTGCCCTCAGCCCTGCAGCTTCCTCGATGCTCCCGGGACAGACGTCCCCAACGAGGGGCACAGCCCGTCACCCGCAGGAACCCGCAGAGCACCCAGAAGTAGCAAGAGGAGCACGGGATGGTCCACGGACAGCGGGGGAGAGAAGGGGTCGGGGCGGGTCACAGGCCGGGCGACGCCGGAGCCACGGGCCACACAGTGAACGCGGAGGGTACCGGGGCCTTGGGCAGCAGCAGGTGTGCGGACGCCGGAGACAGGGCGGCCCATCAGGGCAGGGATGGGAATGGGCAGGGTAAGGGCCGGTGGGCAGCCAGGAGCACCGGCAGGTTCCGCGGTCGTCTGTGGACCCCATGAGGAGCGGACGCGGGGCGTGGGGGTGCAGTGGACGTGGGACAGTCGAGGCGGGCCGTCGGCAGCCGCCCAGTGGCCCGGGAACCCCAGGACCGCGCAGACACCGGGTCAGCTGAGACAGGTGGGGCCCCAGCGGCACCGGCCTGAGCCCCTTCCCGACACCCCACGGGAGGGCCTGGTCTGAGCCCGGGTTTACCGGTCACGGGGGACGGATGCACCCCAAGCACAGCCACGCCCTAGTACAGGAGCCGAGACCCCGTCCTACCTCCAGCGTCTCATCCAGGTTGGCGGCCAGCCTTCCAATCTCGTACAGGAGCGGGGGGCCGACGGGGACCTCAGCCACCGGGCTCCCCGGGAGGTAGGTCAGCAGCCTCACCACGTAGCTGGTGACGCGGGAGCTGCCATCTGGGTGGTGCAAGGACATGCTGTCAACCGCGGTCGGGATGGCGACGGGCCACTCGGCCTTAGTCCTTGTGCCCGCCGAGCGCAGCAGGGGCCGCAGACCGGGGGTGCCCCCGCGGGAAGGTGGCAGGGCTGAGTGGGGCGGGGGCTGGCCGCACGCACAGGCACACCCAGCGCCCGCACACCTGCACACCTGCACGCCCGACACCCACAGCCGCATGCCCACCGCCTGCCCTGGGAGGGGGCACGACCGCCCCCCCCCCCCCCCCCCCCCCCCCCCCCCCGTCAGCTCAGCCTCAAGGACTGTGAGGCGAGGGCCGCGGGCCTGGAGGCTCCCCCGGGGCCCCGGGGAGGCGCCCACACAGCACGAGACCCTCAGCCGCTGGCAGGGAGCATGGACCCCGGGACAGCGAGGCCTTGAGCTGCTCCAGGACGCCCCGCACTGCTCCCCGGCCGCCAAATTCATCTCGGAGCCTCAGCACTTACATGAAAGGCCCATGTCGGTCGCGCAGACGAGGACTCGCAGCGGCAGGGACGTCAGGTGCTGTGCCCCACGTCCCCTGCGCAGGAAGGACAGAGCCTCGTCCGACCCCCTGCTTCTTGACTCTGGCTTTCTTCTACCCCACGGCCCCAAATACACAGCCGGCCCCGCGAAGAAAAGGACTTAATTTTATATTTGAAAACGAGTTTCCCTAAGCCCAGGTGCTTTTAGTGATTATTCAAGTCCTTTCTTTTTCTTTTGACGTTGATTTACTAGAGAGAGGAAGCAACAGAGCCCAGAAGCTGGAGGGGCAGAGGGGGAGGCGCAGACGCCCTGCCAGGCGTGCAGCCCACTTGCGGCTCCATCTCAGGACCCGGGACCCCGGCCTGGGTCAAAGGCGACCCCCCAAGGCCGTCCTCAGGGAAGCGACACGAGATCGGGCTCCAGGCACTTGGGGATGGGAGCCCGCTGTCCGGGTTGGTGGCCTGGCTGCCCTCGCCAGGGGAGCAGGGCCCAGGCCGCACCTGCGGTTCCCTACCTGTTCCAGGTGCTTTTCTCAGGGGAGCCCGAATGCGGCGGGGAGCAAGGCCAGCGGCACAAGGCGGGGTGTCTTACCTGCGGACACGAGGGAGGTGAGGCCACCCCCCTTCGAGCGGCACACGGAGGCTGTGGGAAGGCCCGCGGCTCTCAGGAACAGCAGGGCGTGCGTCTGCACCTGCAGCAGCTCTGGCGTCCGGCTGGCTTCCGCGTTGCTGATCTTGAGGACGTACTCGCTGGGGCCGCCCGGGCCGCCTTTGGCTCCCACCACGCACACGTGGAAGTTCTGGTCGTCGTAGCTAGGGAGCGGCCGGATCTGGAAAACCTTGAGGCCAAACACCGACTCCACGAGCGCGGAGGCTTGCAGGTCGCTGAAGGCGGGCTTGGCGAGGGCCCGGGCTGGCTGAGCGGAGTCCCCGCGCGACATGCTGTCTCTGCGGAACAGACCCGAAGGGGCGCGGATGTCACCATTTCCCTAGATGTGCGCTTCCTTAAGACCAACAATGTTGCTCCACACGGACCCCTTGCTTCTTACTGATTTTCACTCATAAAGTTGAACAAGTCGAATCAGCAAAGGAGATAAAGAAGTGGGGGTCTGGGCAGGTGAGCCCCTCGTAGCAGGAGCCATCTCTACGCTCGCCTCGAGGCCGAAGGGCTGATTCCAGGGCCCCCCCCCCGCCGCCCCGCACAGACAACCGGTCGGAGCACTGGGCACCGCCTCGCCCCTGCTCCACCCCCCCGCCCCCAGGACGCGTCACAGGAGAGGAGCCGCAGGGACACACCAAGTTACAGGAAGGACGGGCTCTCGAGGTCCAAACGGGAGGTCACGGGAGGCTCCCCTTGGACCGCGCAACCCTCGGTTTGGGGCTAAAATAGAAATTCACATGCGTTGGCCGTCCTCCCCCAGCCACGAGTCCTGCTGAAAACCTCACCAGCCAGCTCATGGGGCGCGCTTCCAGGGTTAAAGTGTGGCTGGCACGCAGACGGCGGGTTGCACTTAGGGCACGACGCAGACAGCTGCTCAAGGGACGCAGCGGGACACAGAATCTCAACAACGGTCAGCTCCTCCACAAGCAGGGCCGCCACTGCTTCGGGCAGGGAGGGGGCAGGATGGAACTTCCCGGAGGAAAACGTCTGTATCTTGACTACACTTTGCTTACACGGACCTATACATGGGTCAGAACTTAAAACCTGGGGCACCTGGGTGGCTTGGCCCTTTGGGTGCCTGCCTGCCTTTGGCTCAGGCCATGATCGCAGGGTCCTGGGCTCCTGCTCAGCAAGGAGGTCCGCTTCTCCCTCTCCTGCTCCCCCTGCTGCTGCTCTCTCTCGCTGTCACATAAATACATAAAATCTTAAAAAAAAAAAACAACTTAAAACTTAAGCATAGGATCTGTGAATCTCACTGCACGTAAATTTTACCTTAAAAAAAAAAAAAAAGTCCGCTGTGAGACACTGGCAAGGACAAGGAGTTGCGGGTGGGGTCTTAGGGCCGTCTCGGAGCTCCCCTAATCACCTGTGCCCATTAATGCCTCATCACCTCGGATCTCGCCTCCCTCCAGTGAGGAGAGGGGGATACAGTTCAGGGGGGTGCACTGGGGCTCCCCCAAAGGACGCCCTTCCCACCCCAGCCCCAAGACCATGGCCTGGGGCCTCCAGACCGGAGAAGAAACTCAGCCTAAAATGCCCCTCCCCTCCCCCACTTGCCCCCCAGCCTGCCTGCAGCCCGCCCCCCACCCCGTGGCTCCAGCACCCGTGGCAGGTGCTGCCTTCCTGCCACTCACGTCTCACGTTCACTTGCTGTGCAGAGTATTTGCTTTCCTGTTTTATTCACTAAGGACATGACAAAGCTGAATGGGGTCACCCCTGCACCTGACACTTCTGGGAACCAGAGTATCCTATCACACTGTACTCGGCCTCAAGACTTGGCACGAAAATTTAACATTCCTTCTGGAGATTTACAAGCTGATGTGAGGCCAGGATTCAGAATGCTTTAAATTCAAAATACTTGAGAGCTTTAAATCCAAGATGAAGTGTACTCGCAGTTTTTCGAATCCTAACGTGTTAAGGATGTCAGGATAATTGTGAGTCTGGTATCAGTTATAAATCCTTAAAGAAAAACAAAGATAAATCCTTAAAGACAGAGGGAACCTCAGGCCAGTGTGAAGCCAGTCTTCCTTCCAGGCTAGACAACGCTCCCAGGCCCTCCTTGAACGGGGCTTGCGGAGGCCTCGGAAGAAGTGGTGGCTCGAGCCGTTGAGACAGGCTCGTACGATAAAAACTAGTGGTGCTGGTTAAGCGGATTTTACTGCAATAAGGAAAAAAAAATCGGAAGGCCAAAAAGTAGCTGTGCTGGCAGAACGGAAGCACCTTTCAGTCCCGACTCCCCTACATGGTGGGAACCCGGGCGGCCTGCGCTCGGACTAGATCAGCCCCGAAACTTTCTGGGCTTCCACAGTTTCTCTTTCTGAGCTTAAAATTGCTTTTTTTCTTTGACTACAAGGCCTCAAATCATGAAACAATGGCACAGATCAAGTCAGCTCCTGAAGGTAAATGAAAGATGCGTTTGTCTGCGAGGTTCCCGTCAGCCAAACGCCTGGTGCGTGAGCAGGGACAGCAGGAGGATTCAAATCCTGCCGTAGCTGGTCTACACTTGCGGCCAACAGCGCCTTCCTGAGCTGCTCTGAGACCCCCAGGGAGCAGTGGGTTCCGCCCACAGCCGGGCCTGAATCCCACAACCTTTGTCCCAACCCGGGGGGCTGGACCTTACACTTTGTGCTCTGTGCCAGGTGTCCCGGGCGGACTCGGGCCGTCCCCTGGCTTCCCCTCCCTGCCAGATGTGCCAGGGGCTGGGCGGCCTCCGCCTCGGGGCGTCCTGCTCAAGGCCCCCTGCCCTGGGCCATACTCTGGGCCCCACAGGGCACGGGGGGAGGGGGGGCTCAGAGTCCTCCCGCTGGGGCAAGGGGCTGGTGGGGTGCACAGGGCTGCGGAGGGGCTGGAGACCCAGGAGGCAGGAAAAGGAGGAGGGTGCAGGGGGGAGGGGGTGCTGCAGACCGGGACCCCTCCCCACCCCAGGGTCCCCAGGGAAAGTGGGAGGCGGGTGCACGGGGGGGTGGGGGGAGCTGCAGCCCGGGACCCTTCCCTCCCCCTCGGGGTCGCCAGGGAGAGTGGGAGGCGGGTGCACGGGGGGGGGTGCTGCGGCCCGGGACCCCTCCCTACCCCGGGGTCCCCAGGAAGTGGGAGGCGGGGTGCAGGGGGGCTGCAGCCCGGGACCCCCCCGGCACCCCCAGCGCTGTCGCGCGCCCCGCTCCCCGCCCGCTCACCCGCAGGGAGTCGCGCCCTCCGAGGACACGGCTGTCAGCCGCCCGCGATCCTGCCGCGGCCCCGCAGCCCGACCCCGCGAGCCCCGACTCCTGATTGGCCGCTCGCGGTCCCCCGCCGCCAATCAGCGCTCAGTGCTGAGGGGCGAGGCTGGCCCGCGGACGCCCCGCCCCTGCCGGGGGGCTCCGGCCTCTGATTGGCCTTCCGCAGCCCGGCCCCGCCTCCCCACTCGGAATCCGGGTACCTCGCACGTAATCGGACCTCTTGCTTCTGATTGGCTCCCCGAGGCCCCGCCCCCCTACGGGCAGCCACTCGGCAGGCGCCCCGCTCTGAGTGGCACCTGCGGCGGGTCGGTCCCTCCCCCACCCCGACCCCGGCCGCCCGGTGTCCCGGGAATGCGCGGGGCTTGCGGCTCCCGGAGCGGCCCTCCCAGCGCCGCGGGCCCACGCGCTCCTCCGACCCGCGGGCACAGCGCACGGGGGCGGGCGGGCGGGAGGCGGGGCCGGAGCCCGAGCCCCTCCCCCTGGAAGCCGCGGCGCCCCCGCCCCGCCCCCCGAGGGTACCCCCCCAGCAGGTGCAGCACACACCTGCAGGTACCCCCCCCCCGCCCCCGCAGGTGCCACCCCCCTGCAGGTGCAGCATCCCTGCTCAGTGGGTACCACCCCCCAGGGTACCGCATCCACCCCCCCTGCAGGTACAGCACCCTGCCCTCGGGTACCCCCCCCCGCAGGTGCCACCCCCCTGCAGGTGCAGCATCCCTCCTCAGTGGGTACCACCCCCCAGGGTACCGCATCCACCCCCCCTGCAGGTACAGCACCCTGCCCTCGGGTACCCCCCCCCACAGGTATCGCACCCACCCCTGCAGGTGCAGCACCCGTCCCCCGGGGGGTCACTACGCCCGCCCTGGCCCCCGGGAGGTTCCCGAGCCTCTGCCTTCCCACCTGCTTCCCCATTAGTGCCTCCTCTCTGCTCTCACCTCCAAGGAGCAGGGCCGTGTTTTGGCGGCCGCGGTAGACCCTCTTCTCTGGAAATCCCTTCAGGGTGTCAGGCGGGCCTTGACCAGCGCGGTTCAGGGGACCCACAACCCAAATCTGACTCCCGGCCCAGGGCGCTCAGCTTGCTGGTCCCCGCCCAGCTCCTCACCGCGGCCTGACCTCAGTGGCGGGTCTGCTTCTCCACTTTCTGCTCTTCTGGGGTCAGGACATGGGGACAGAGGCCCCTTTCCACCCACGCCACCGCTTTTAGAAAGACTATTTGGTAACCTGCCCTTTCATGTTCTTTTTAAATCATCTCTACACCCAACGGGGGGTGTAAACTCAGGACCCCGAGATCAAGAGCACCAGGCCCCACCCCCTGAGGGCCCCCCACCCCTACATCTACCAAATTTTAATAAACTCTCATTGCTTATTTTGGGTGCCATGAAAGTGGTACAAAGGGCAGGTATTTTTAGATTACACACTGCTCCAGGGTGGAGGCCCGGGCCCTGGCAGCTGTGCTTCGGGGAGGGAGTCCCTGCGAGCCCGCGGAGCCGGGGCGCAGATGTGAAAACCCCGCATCTCCAGCCTGCCTCCTCAGGAAAGAGCCACCCCCGTGTAACACAGCCGAGTGCGCCAGACCAGTTCCGTCCGAGCTGTCATCCGGATCACAAACCCTCCACGATGGGGTCCGCAGCAGGTCACGCAGCTGGTCCGGCTCCTCCTGAATCTGCAAGGTGTGCCAGCGCGCCAGGTGCTTGAGGACGCCGGGGAGACCGGAACCGGGGCTGTTGCAGGGAGGCGACTGTAGTTAGTATTTCCAGCGTGGTGTGAAGTCTGTCAGACCATCAGACCTCAGCTGAGGGGAGGGGGCTGCTCAGACCGCAGACACCGCCCACCTCACCGCTGCTCACGGAACGCTGCCCGCTGGCTCTGCCCCGTGCAAGGGGTCCCGCCCTGGGGACAGGACAGTCTTTTCAACTGTCGCAATGGGATTCCACGGACCCGAGAACCCCCTGGAACAACGCTTGCATGGAGCGGACTCCCCTGTTCCCACAAGGCCACCCCACATGGGGTGAGCGCTCGGGCCTCAGCCTGGGCCAGCAAGAGGGACACGGCTCGCGTCCCGGCGGTGAGGTCGGGAATCAGGTGGGGAATCAGTGCCGAGCATGTTCCCTCCGAACATCGCCAAAGAGGAATTTCTGGAGGCCGTCCTAGTTCTCTTTAAGTTCTGGGGTCTTATTTTCAATCACCACAAAATATCTTCTAGCAAGAGATGTGTGATAATACAATTTTCTTTATTAAAAATAATTTACAGCATCAATAACATATACACAATTGTCATCAACTGAACTCTGCCTCCGATATATTTTTATACAATACTTGACATTATTGAACTTAAAACTGTTACACTGTTTTGTTGGCTTTAAATAATAGACAATGATTTATAGTTACTTGAGATACATGGTTTCATAGTCATATATTATATGTAAAATTGATAGAAACATCGGCACTATCACACAGGAGGGGAGGAAGCCTAACAGAGCCTCCCTGTTCCCCCTCCATCACCCCAAGTCAAACTAAGGTCAACACCCAGTGTCTGAGCACCTTCCCCTACACCCACAGGCAGAGACTGTGGTCTTCATACAACCACAGAGAAACGTCAGGCCGGCGGGCTGTCCTCCTGCCAGCCCCCCAGGAGGCACCGACGGCGGCGGCGCGGCTCCCTCATCCCGGGGTCAGTGGGAGCAGCAACACTGAGGCAGGAAACGTGGCAACGGCAGGTGGCTTCGTTTTCTTGGGATGAAAAGCTGCTGCTGTGCTAACGCCTCTGACGTCAGCCTCCAGGTCACACCCTCGTGTGCTTCTCACGTGCCTAGTATGCTCCCTTCCTACAATACTGTGCATTTTTTGAAACACCAAATTACCCAGATGTAGCCAACAAAGGAGGTAAATAAAACAGTAAAAGCAAGAGATGACCCCTCTCTGCCAACAGAGCGTGTGGCCGGGGCAGGGCTGTGGGGCTGCGGGCACAGCGGGTGGGCACACGAGACAGTGACATGCACCTGCGCATCCGCCCGCAGCCACGCAACACAGGGCAGCCTGAGATGGCACGACGCGTCCCCATGAGGCGCCCGGAGCCACCTCCTCCTGTCCGGGGACACTTGGGACTCGTCCACTCACCCCACCCAATTCATGTTTTCATGTAAATTAAACACACGCACGGACAGATACACGCTGTAACAACGTATCAAGAACACAACAGAAGGTACCACAGAAGTTGTTACAGAAAATTTAAATAAAGAAGGGAAATCGTGTCCTCAGACCGCAGTCCCCGTGATTGTCTAAACACACACGCGCAGACTATGCCCAACGGGCACGTGGGAGTGCGAGCGTGCCAAGCTCTCAGTGGTCTGCAGCCACTGCTCTGCTAGTTGCAGCTGAAATTCAGCGAACAGTCCTTCTGGGCCACGCGGGCGACTGGGTCAGAGGAAGATCTCCAAGTGAAAACAAAACAAAACAAAACAAAACAACTCTACAATTTACCTTTTGGCTGCTAAGTTTAAGTTCTTAATTAAAAAAAAAAAAAGGTATAGGACTTTCTGGAATTAATTATCCAACCTTTTTCTTAAAAGTCACCAAACGTCTTATAGACTGAACACTTGCTGCGGTGAAGGGACATGCAGATGGAGAAAGCGGAGTCTCCAGGCGGCAACAATTTAAGTGTTTTATCCTGATAGTCAGCTTTGGTTAAAACAAAAACATAACTAATAGAATCATGCATCCCAGGTAAAATATGGATTCAGAATGACAAGAAATCAATTTTAAATAATTAAGAAATAATGTTTAAAAAATGCTTAGAGTTGAGCATCAAGCATATAATTTAGGGTGGATAATTTAAGAGCCTAGAGGAAATCATTTTAGCATTTACTGATCGAGCTCTCTTTAGCAACTATAAGGGAGTGTGGAATTTTGGTTAATGACACCTAAAATAATAGGTCGTAGGAAGTAACAGTGTCACATAACGTGAGCAACATGATCTGACCCAACTGATGTCCTGATGTCACACCATCTGAGGCTGGCGAGCACGTCACAGCAGCAAATCATGTAACAACATGAGCACGGGGCACCACCCGGGCCGCTCCACGTCCACACGAGGGGGCCGTGGCCAGACGGCACAGGGTGTCGGGCCGCGTCGTGCCCCCGTCAGACCGACTCTAGGGTAAGCCTGGCTGGATCACAAACAATGGACGCCAACCATGTCCCGCTCAAGTCTGACAGAGGATGAAAGTATCGGAAAGTTCACGTGCGAATCAGAGTCCAGCGTCCACAGTCTGGGGTCTCACCTGGCTTCTGACTTCCCAACTGCTGGTCTGAACCAACAAACAGTAGCGCACAGTTTTACAGGCGCGGACCTAAACGACCTCAGGAAGGTTATTCGTGTAAGAATCTTCAACACGAGTTCAAATTCTGCCTTTATTTACAAAATGGCCCGATAAAATACCCCGGGACTTAACGCCTCTCCCACAGCACACCTCACACGTTGATTTTAGCAATGTTAATAGCACCATTCGTTTATTATTTAAAATCAGGAAGATTTCATTTCAGTCACTATGATGATTCATTATCATTTACACCCACGGTGAGACCGCCGAGCGCGCGGGACGTCTGCAGCTCCAGAGCAAAGATCCCTGGTCCAGCCTGAAAGGCTTCCCTGCGGTTAGCAGTTCTGACAGGTATCCGCGTGGAGTAGATACTATGAAAATTTTCGTGCCACAAAGTTTAATAATCCTCCGTGTCTGTACAACGTCACTTCCACGTCATTTTCGAAAGCAGCAATCACGCTGAATACTTTGCCAGTGCTTGTCTTCAAACAAACAGAAACAGCCCCCATGAGTGGTGAAATCCTCCCAGCGTCCCCAGCGTGCACACCACCGGTCTTCAATTTCCACGACCACACCTGCCACACGCTCGGAAACCCTCGTCCTGCCTGGAAGTCCTGCCACAGCTAAGTACACAACGGGGGTTCTCATCCCCGTGTCTCAGACTCAAGCTCACGACCCCAAGATCAAGACCCAAGTGGACGTCGGGGGTCGCCGCTGGACCGCCTGCCCGGCCCGGGCGCCCCTCTGTCCCCCTTTCTCAATGACAAGTCCCACATCACGTAGAAGAGCAACTCACACGACGGAGACCTTGGCCTCCAAGTGAGGGGAGTCGCACCGCTCCTGCTCCTCTCGGTCCCTTATCTAACGCCCGCCACTCCGCCCTGTCCCGCAGCGAAGTCTGCGTCCCTGCAGCCAGCACCTTCCTGTGTTCTGGACTAAGGACCTGTGCTCCCTATGTTCCCTCAGAGGCCAGCTACGTCAGCATGGGTTCACCGCGTTACGCTACGACTGACGTCAGCGTGCAATTCACGACCATCCCTTCTATTCCATCTGCAACCCTCTCGCTGATGTGCACGACGCCGTCACAGACTTAGTCTCACAGATACCTTTATACTTAACGTTAGTCCAGGAGACAGCTCTTCAGGAAACGTTAAGGAAAATGTTTCTCTGCCGGAGAGGCCCAAGGACTCTGCGTTTTCTCCCGGAAGGAACTGAAGTGGAACTATGCCGATTCCAATCAAATGATCTTTGTGAATCTTTTCATAACTTTCAGCCAAAACAGCTTTCACGCCCTGTAACAAATGTGCATTTTACTTCTTCCAACCATTTCTTGAAAGTGGCTTTTTTGGGCCATTTTTAAGGGAAAAAATTCTACTTGTGGCCTTTCGATAAAGCTTCTTAACCTCACAGCACACGCTAGAGGTCAGTGCTGCATCAGAGCATGCACAGATCACTCTTCTGTATTTGCAGGTGGCTTCCTGACTTCTGCCCACCCCAGGCTCGGGGCGGGGGGGGCGGGGGGGGTGCCCCGGTGCTCGCTCACTCTCTCTCGCTCTCAGACTACCACTAAATACAGAAATAAAGGAGGACGCCCCACGGCAGCAGAGGAAATAGGAGGTATGGATTCTACAAATACTTAGAGGATGAGGGACCTTAAGCAGACAACGTCCAACTACAGAAACCACAGACTCCATCTACAGCCCGACACGAGTGAGGCTTGGGTCAGTTTGTGACGATAAGATCCTATTCTCTGCAGAAAACCAGCCAGAGGCTCTGGGCCCAGCTTCTCCACTTTCCTACCATTCTCCTAAGGAGCTCTTGGACCTTCTCCAGCCACATCTTCCTCCTTGCTGCCACCCTAAAATTTCAATGCCACAAACACGTACTGTGTGTCTATTTCAGTATTACGTGTACACCTGTCCTTTATCCATAAAAACAGTATGATTCTTTTAATGCCCAGGAATCAGTTCTCACCCCAGTGAGCACCATCACCTGACGCGAATGGATGCCCTAGACCGCCGGGCCCCGGGCCCCATGTGGGCAGGGAATCGGGCAAGACGTGAGAGTGTACACCTGCACATACTGACCCACGGGGCTCGCCCAGTGAAGCAGGCAGGTGGTCGTCCAGCCATCCACGGTAAGGCCCATCACCCGACAAAACCCAGGCAACACCCCCGGCTTATGAGCAGCGCTCAATGTCTAACCAAACAGACAGCCTAGGGTCAAATACAGGCAAAGCCTCCAACATTAAAAACAGAAAAAACATCAGAAAAAAACGGAACCTGAATCTGTAACTAATGTTCACAATAGTGATAATATCTCAGCAAGATGAGAGAAACTGGCTTATTGCTACAACTCCTTCGAGTATTTACATCTTTAGGGGGGGAGACAAAAGATTCAAGAATGACGCGCAGGGATCCCCGGGTAGTTCAGCTGTTTAGCACCACCTTCAGCTCAGGGCGTGATCCTAGGGTCCCAGGATAGAGTCCCGCATCGAGCTCCCTGCATGGAGCCTGCTTCTCCCTCTGCCTGTGTCTCTCTCTGTCTCTCTCATGAATAAATAAAATCTTAAAAAAAAAAAAAAAAAAAAAAAAGAATGACGTGTGCACAATTACGTGATCTGACTGCCTGGCGTGGCTGCCTCTTTCCAGCCACGGCTGCTCTGAGGGGCGTGAGTGAGCCTGGGAGGAGAGCAGGAGAGCCCTAGTCCTGAGGATGTCTCCAGGCCCACCCCCCCGCCCCCTGCACTTCAGCAAAGGCACGGGTGCACGAGAAATGCCCTCCCTGCAGGCGGCCAGGCTCTGTCATCTCCTGGGGAAGCCTGGCCCCTCAGCCCACCTGGGACTCTGTGAACCCCCGACTGGGGAGCAAGTACAACTCTCAGTGGACCTGAATGATCAGCATTACAGAGCGTCAGTTCCAGACTGGCCTCCTTTCCCTGCACCGTGCTGACATCCTCAAGAAAGACTGATGTAGAGTCAACCTGACTCACCAATCGAGTTCCAAATAAGCATAAAAAAATCCAAATGAGCAAAACAAACTCTGAAAAGATGTTACTCACAAAAGAGAACATTTAAACTCAAGTTTAAGAAGATAAAAGCGAACCATCAGTACCAGCAGATATGGTCCTTTGGCAGCCCAGTCTCTGGAGTTCCCGGAACCGTATTTTTTTCCTGCTAAAATGATCAGCGGGACACCATCCTTCTGGTACAGCTCCGCAGCCTCAAACACATCTAGCTGTGGATGGAAGACAAACACAAGCACCTTCAGTTTGCTCTGGGGTCCAGGTGGCCACTGCCTAAATGCTCGTGTGCAAACTTACCGTCTGTCCTGATGGGAAATGAATTGTTTTGGGAGCTGGTTTCCCAAGGAACTTATTAAACAGCTTGATGTTCGCAAACGTGCCTCTGGTCATCACGGCATCGTTGCCTCTGCGGGCCCCATAGGAGTTGAACTCACGAGGAGTAAGGCTGCAAGGAAGTCGTGAAGCCAGTTTCATTTCAGATGGAAAAACCATCACGCATTATTGGATCATAAAACTTACTCAGAAACACTTTTTATTGCAGAAAATTTCAAGCATATACAAACGTGGAGAAAACACAACAGCCAACACCTGGCTGCCTGTCATCATTGAGCTGTGGCCGTGGAATCCTGTTTCTTTTATAATTATACCCTAGCAGGTGATTTTGAAGCAAACTCAGATAACATATTTTAACCGTACAAATCTCTATTTCTCTAAAATATATGAAGTCTTAAAAATACTATCTTGATACCACTCCCCCGCCCCCAAAAAAACCCACAATTTCTTCCTATCACGTGGCCAGTCAATATTTCAAATGCCTCCCAATCTGAAATCAGTCATTTCTCCACCTCTGGTTGCTCAAGCAGCTTTCCTGCTGCCTGAGAACAGACACTCCCAGGAAACACCTCCCAAGTCAAAATGCCATAAAGGCAATATTATCCACCCCTTTCCAGAAATTCACCTTGTGCTATTTGGCTTTTACTAAAAACCCACACACTAGGATGGTAATAGCTTTTCTTTGGAAAAGTAAGACTCTCTTTAGATCGTTCAGTCAGTGCAAACAGTACGAATGCAGGTCTTTCTTTTTAAAAATGCCATGTAAGGGCCCCCCAGGGGCTCAGGGGTTGAGCGCCTGCCTTCAGCTCAGGGCGTGATCCTGGAGTCCTGGGATCGAATCCCGTGTTGGGCTCCCTGCAGGGACCCTGCTTCTACTTCTCCCTCTGCCTGTGTCTCTCGTGAATAAATAAAATCTTTTTAAAAAGTTTTAAAAAAACAAAAACAAAAAAGAACCCATCCAGTAGTCACATATTTGAGAAAAGCAGGGACTTTTTTTGGTGGATGTTATGTCATAATTATGACCAAGATAGAAATCATAACCAAAAAATATTTAAAAACCTATTTCTCAATACTACAAATAAAAGCCATGCATGTAACAGATTCATTTTTATCAAGTTCTATCAAATGGAATTGCTATTTGCAACTTCTACCAAAAAGTGTTTAATTCATACCAAGCTACAGTTAACCAGAGGAAAAAATTCAAACACAAACTTCACAATAGCACTGACGAGACTGTAAGCAGAGCCACAGGCACGAGGATGTGTGCGACCACGTTACGGGGTACAGATTTTTTACACGATATTTTGATGAAAAGTCATCACTCGAACAGCTCTAGCATCTAAGGCAGCAGTGCAGAAAATTCTGCTCTTTGCAAAAAACTTTGTCTTGATAACAGAGCAACTCCACATCGTCAATCGTGTAGAAATGAGATAAAATCTTCCTAGGTTTACACTTCCATCTCCCACTACAATGTCGTTTACGTCCTCTTCTATTATTCTTGTAAAACTTTAAGCTCAATGGGCAGAAACTCATGGTCTTCTGATTTGATACAGATGAAGCCCAGGCTCATGTACACGTATTACAGTCCACAAAACACACATTTAAATTTTGGACTCCAAGGATGGGGGAGCCGTTAGGCTTCATCTGGGGTCAAACAAAGCTGACTGTTCAATAAAGTAGTATTAAAAAAAAAAAATCTCACTTCCAATCAATTGTTCAGTCTGCTGCAAGGGCTCAATCTAAAGGAGCAAATTCAATTTCTAAAGTTATAAGGAAATGCAGCTACGACGGGAACCCCAGTTAGCGTTCAGGTCAAAGAGTGGTAATCAGACACCCGTGACGGTGGCCTACGCAGCAGAACCCCAAACTACACGGGCGCGCGGGCGCCAACCCCACACACAGTCGAACATCTGCATGTGAGTTTCCACTCCCAAACACTTACTACCCTCCTGTTGACCAGACTACCCTTACCTATGACACCTCTTCCGGGTCACACGTTTTGACCTCTGTTCCTACAAGTCAGCAGAGAATGAAAATGCACAAGGAACAAACAGACTTACAGTCCTGGACTACGTGTATCAAAACCGACCTGAGTCTGCGCGGGTCCACACGGTTCCGACTCACACGGGCCCGGAGCTGCACACCTACCCTCTGTTTGTCAAGTACTTGGCAGCAGCACTGCTCCTGGCGATGCTCCCTGCAGGCGATATGTGGTCGGTGGTGACCGAGTCTCCCAGGTACAGCAGGACGTGGGCATTCTCAATAGGCTGCAGGGCAACTGGCTCTTTGGTCTAAAAGGTAAAAACAGTTAAAGGCATTTACTCCTGAGGGTTTTTTAGTTCATAACAACCTTGAAAAGATCAACGCGTAAAACTATACTTACAAGCTTATCAAAAAACGAAGGACATCTGATATAAGTGGACTTTAAGTCCCATGGAAACAAAACTGAATCCGGTGCTTCTAAGGAATTCCACCGCTTATTTCCCATCTGTGAATTTGATTTTGGTTGGTGAACAAAACGAAAAGATAAAATGGAGTCAGAAAACAGAGGCTCACAAAAATGTTGCAGGGAATTAAAAAGGCCTTACTCACTGGGAAAGGAAGCTAAGATCTAGATGTAA
Organism: Vulpes lagopus; assembly: GCF_018345385.1. NCBI lineage: Eukaryota > Metazoa > Chordata > Mammalia > Carnivora > Canidae > Vulpes > Vulpes lagopus. Next base: position 420,808 of record NW_024570855.1, on the reverse strand, counting down.
TGTTCTAGAACATTACAGCATTTTGGGCAGAATGAATGAAGATTTACTCATCAAATTCCAACACAGTGGATTTTCACAAATACCCCAAGATTAAGTTTTAATATAAAACTTTAAAGAATCCAAAACAAGGGTCAAGGGTTTAAAAAGAGCTACCCATGCAGCTAAGAACAGACTGCGTGGTCGCACGTGCGGTGATCTTTAGGAACACGGCTAAGGGATAACCCTCTGCTTCTTTCAACACGCGTGTCCCCCACACGGCATCGGTCCTGCCTGCAAACCACACGGGGTCTCACCACTGCCCCGCACCGCCACCACGACCAGCAGCCTCCCCGCACGCTGGGCAACCCACCTGCCCAGCTCTGGGTCTGTCCTCCTGTTTATTTAAGTTAAAGTAGGCTCCGCACCCGAGGTGGGGCTTGAACTCACCACCCTGAGAAAACGAGTCCCACGCACCCCTGCTTCTGTCCAGCCCCCTCCCGCCACATCCTCCACAGGACCGAGCAGTCCTGACGCACGCTCCTCTGTCCGCAACTCGCAGAGGCTTCCGTCACTTCCTCAAGGACTCCATGTAACCAACGGCCCAACGCCTGGTCTGTAACCTCGTCCTCAGCACCTCCTGCCAGGCCCCTAATTTCCTGTGCGCTTGCCGCCCCGGCGCTCTCATCAGGGCTCCCTGAGGCCTTTCCCGGTGGCTCTGCACTTGGCCCAGGCACACGGAAACGCCTCCTCCAAAGTCCTGCTCAAGACACGTCCTGCTGCCGACCACCTACGACCACCTGCGATCTACGGCTCAGATTTTGGTCAATCTGCACGTTTCCACAGCACCTCTCACTTCTTAACATATTGGGAAATTTTCCTAATAATCTGTTTACAGTTCACTGCCTGCCTCTCTGGGTGAGAATTCTGTGCCGTGCTCCTGGATATATTCAAAACATCCAGAAGGGTGCCTGGCATATAGTAGGGGCCCAATAGTGTCTGCTCGGTGAATACCTCTTCTACTCTCAGGGCTCTGTCAGTGTGAACACATGCATTTGCGTGTAGGTGCACACAACCTCTCTGGGACGATGTGTGAGCAAGTGACGCCTGCCTGCCTCTGAGGGGCGGGAGGGACACTCCACTGCTTCCTCTCGCATCTTTTGAACCTGAACCATCTGAATGGCAAGAGAGACGGGCAGCTCCTGTGAATCCCGCCCGTATCCACTTCTAAAAAGCAAAGATCAGTGCTAACACTCTAAGCTGTTCTCCCAGATACTAGGTTCCAAATACAAAATGATTATCACTTATTAAAAACCATGTTCAAAATAATGTGATTTCAATTTTTATTAAATTCAAAAAGACACAAGAAAGAAACACCTCCGTTTATTAAACTACTTAAGAAACAAGTGAGCTGGGGATCCCTGGGTGGCTCAGTGGTTTAGCGCCTGCCTTTGGCCCGGGGCGCGATCCTGGGGTCCCGGGATCGAGTCCCACGTCTGGCTCCCGGCATGGAGCCTGCTTCTCCCTCCTCCTGTGTCTCTGACTCTCTCTCTCTATCATAAATAAATAAATCTTAAAAAAAAAAAAATTAAAAAAAAAAAAAGAAACAAGTGAGCCTCTAACCTCCATCTTCTCTTTCAGAGCTTTAAACATGGACAGTACAACCCGCTCTTCCTCCATCTGATGGACCTCCTCTCGGCTGGGCCAGATGTCCTGCAGGTAAATGCTCCTGCCAGTAGGGTCTGTGCCTGGAGAGAACACGGGAACATCAACGTTAGTATAAAAAATAATTCTCTGGGGGCGCCTGGCTAGCTCAGTCGGTTGAGTGTCTGCCTTTGGCCCAGGGCATGATCTCGCAGTTGGGGGATCAAGCTCGACGTCGGGCTACCAGCTCAGCAGGGGGTCTGCTCTCTAAAATAAATAAATCTTAAAAACAAAAAATAGTAATTCCTTCAAGCTGTTCAGATATTTTCAGAGACCTATCCCAGAAACCAAGTAAATCACTCAACACAGGAGTGCTTCAGACATAAGCAGCTAAAAAAACTAAGTAGTTGTGCATTTTATACTCTTCCTCTGAATACAGAGATGAGTGACTGCATGATAGGATTTCCTGAAATACTTAACAGAGTACATGGTCTTGGAAGTGTCCCAGTTTGCAAAAAGTGTGTGCAGTTATGTCTGTATACGTGCAAAGGAAGAGATACCTAGAGGCTCCGTCTGGAAGTCTATATTCACCGTGCCCGCTATGGCGTACGCTACCACCAAGGGTGGAGAGGCAAGATAATTGGCACGAACACAATCACAAAGCCGGCCTTCAAAATTTTTGTTTCCAGATAAAACTCCACAAGTAACCAAATCGCCCTGAAAAATATACACAAATATATATATTCAATTCAAGAGATGGTGCAAATTCAGGTAATCATACACGTGCAATCTCAAATATTACATGTCTGAGACCAAGATAACTGAAAAAGCACATAACCAATTATTAGGCAGAGAACTATCAAAGCCTCTAAATACTAATTTGCTACCTCATTAAAGGGTTATTTCAAGGATCTAAAAATGATTCTTTCAATTATTTTAAGATCCAGTCTTCCCAACAGGTGCAAGGACTACAGGACTATAAATAACATCAGTACATACTTTCTATAATGTAACAACAGAACATGGTGAAGGAAACCCCTTCAGATGCATCACTGATCCACACATTTTTACCTGTTTTACTGCACTTAAAACGGCTTCTGGCAAGGGTGCTGTATTCCCCACACATGTTGAGCATCCATAGCCGACAATTTCGAATCTGTATTTGAAAAAACAAACCTGAGTGAACGGAAGGCCGTAACAGCTGTAAAGGAAGGGCATCCTCCCGTCCCGGTCATGAGACTACCGGACACGCAGATTAACCCTTGTCAGTAGGTCTGGCTATCAGGCTGGCTGTCTCTCCTGGGCGCAAGAATGCAGACACTTAGAGCATCCCCAAGGTAGATGTGCTTGTCTAACCACGACACGAAACCCACACGACGCACAGGGCACTGGCCAAACATGACTCGCGGGGGCTCTAAGACGCCCACTGGAACACCAATACCGCTGCTTGCAGGGGGCGTAAGCTGGCTGGACAGTGCAGCGAGGCCTCGGCAGGGACCCTGTAGCCAGGAACGCCGAAGCGAGGAAATCTCTTAATTCTTGACCAACCAAAACACAAAAATACCTGCTAAAAAATGCCAGGCGTAACCGTCAAAAAAAGCTGCTCTTCTAAAAGCAAAAAAAATGTTTTAATTTGCCAATCTTGCAAAAGAACTGATGATTTGTGTAAAGTAAAACAGTTTTCAAAACACACAGCCAACATCAATTATTTTTTCTGAGTCTGTGAGAAACAGGAAAGTTATTTTCTACAAAGTTCAGGGATAACTTAACTCAAGCTTGACAGACCCGGTAACCTCCCAAAACATCAATTAAGACAATTCTCTCCATTAATGACGCTGCCTGGAACATGTCACTCTTTCTGAAAACTGGCCTCCACAAACCCAAGATAACGTACTCCCTGTGCCGCCCCGCGGCCGCGTCTGTCTTTACATCCGGGTCCTAGAGACCAGCCCTGCGGCGCCTCCTCGAATCTGCCCCCCCCACCTGCCCCGTCTGCTGAGGGAGGGGCCTCGGACTGCGTGGTAAGCGCAAGGTACCAAAGCCTATTTTTCCCGACTTCTCTTTGCCCATGAAAGGCTCTGACAGCGGCTTCGATCACTGCGGGATCTGCAGGTCCACATGCACAGCAGCGACCCAGCAGTGACTGCCACTCACCCGAGCTTACTGAGATACGGTAACACTCCGCTGGAACTGAGGTAATGTGTAACCATCCCGCTGCCTGGAGATAGACTTGTTCTTATGTACGGTTTCACATGCAGCCCAGCATCCACGGCTTTTTTAGCCAGAAGACCTGCAGGGTAAACAATGATGCGTTAGGGCAGTGCCCGGCAGGTCAGTCTGCAACTCATTAAGGGTCGAAGTCCAAACGCATGAATTTGCTGTTGTTACTGTGTCCATTTTACTCTATAAATTGGTTTCATTTAAAATAAAAAACTATACTGATATACCAGCCTTTACACTGTGAATTCAAGTACAGCCCGAAGCCACAGCATCATGAACACATGGGAAAAAAAAGATATATAATAATATTACGCACACACAACACGTATCACTAACTGAGCCACCAGGCCATCATAATAAACAGCACTCGCTACACAAGACTATATACAATTATCGACTGTGCTATGTACATACAACACACTGTGTTCTTTTACAACCCTTGTCAACAATCTTTTACTTCCTTCTGTTCTCAGTGGACTGTCCCGCACGGCTGTGATCACCCAACAAGACACCTGCTAATTAACTCTGCTCTAGCTTAACAGAAACAGCAATAATGACCTAAAACTAACAGACATGTAAATTATAATAAAAAGAACTTACCTTCTGTGTGATAAAAACACAAGAACATAAAATCAAACCTCAAGCTCCGTTAGACCCGATTAGAACCTCAGGAAATCTCCGATATCAAACACGATCCCAATACCCATGGGTAATCTAGGAAGGGGACTTTGGAAAGGGACAGCCTACCTGCGGCGAGCATGACAGACGGGTTACAGTTATTGGTACAGCTGGTGACCGCGGCCAGGACCACAGACCCGTGAGACAGCGTGTACTCGCTTCCTTCGTAACGAATAGAGACGTAATCCTTCTGCTTCTCAGCGGCAATCTGGAACCCTTTAAATCCCACCTACGCAAACGTACACAGAAACACAAATAGTCTGGGTACGAATAGAAAAACACACCAGCAGAAAGTACAGCAGACCCAACAGGTGGTTTCACACTTGGAGCGCGGACTCAGATGATGGGGAAGGCGTGAGACACCTGCAGCCAGACCTCCGCTGGAGCCGGACTCCGGGCCGTCGCAACAGGAGCCTGTGGCGGGCCTAACTACCGGGATCCGTCTCACGCTCTGCAGCTCCCCGTGCCTTCCTACTACCCATTCTCGGTACTCGGCACGGACACGGCCCTGACGGCTGTATTTACAGGATGCTCGGGCGGAGTGCGTGCAGAACACGTGACAGAGACCGGCCGGGAGCCGGGAACTGCGACGCCCACCATCCTACGTCACACTGCACAGCTGTGATATGCTCCACACTAGCACAGCAGCGGCACCAACAAAAATTAAGAAATTATAAAAAGGTAGGCTCCAGAAAGAGCACCAGATACAAGTTCTCAGAACAGGCAGTGTCAGCAATTCTCAGAAGTACAGACGCTGAAAGTCAGATGCCACATGCTATCCAGGTACAGTCACCAGACCTCATGGGAGCGAGAACCCAGTGTAGTGCGTTTCACCCAAGGGGCCACGGACTCCAAGAACAGTGCTTCGCGTGACGATGCACACCGCACTGTGCAGGCCATCCCCCACAGGAGCGCCACTGCCATACACACCACTGAGCACCAACATCAGGACTGTGCGATGGACACGTGTCACATCTGACCCTCACCGTGGGTGCGGGCACAAGTTCACCAATGACTGACCAACTGCAGACAGGAAGGCACCGGCAGCTGCTGGTGTGCGCTCACACGTGTGAATACAGCAGCAGCCTGAGTGCAGGCCCCCCTGCGGGTCTCCACCACTCGGCAAAGAAGCACCTGGGCCCTCGCCACTCCGCACAAGAAGCACCTGGGCCCTGGCCACTTGGCACGAGGAATACTGACAAAGGTGGCGGCGCAGCAACCTGCCTTTTCATTCAAGCAAGCTTGGAAGTCACGCTTCATGTCCGTCACAGCAACTCTATCCTGAGGTCTCTTTGGACCACTGACAGATGGAACTATTGAATTCAGATGAATCCGGATCACCTAGGAAACAAGAAGAAAGAGACAAAGAATCAGAATTTGTCAGGTAGAGACAGCAATTTAGCGCTACTTCCTGAAGCCGAGTACAGCCACATTTGTTGTAATGGGGATATACACACACCCCCAGAAATAAAGATTTTAAAACAATCTTGATTAATTTATGAAACAGAACATACAAACATTTGCTAAAAGGGCAGATCAGTGTGCGCACCGCCCCACACCAACCACACTGCCCACACAGAATACTCTGTTGCTCCGATTTCTCTTCCCTGTCGTCACAGATGCCCGACAACACAGCAGATGCCTGTGCCAGCTATCAGCCTTCTGCCCCTGGGCTCCAAATTCACCCTTCCCTGCTTTGTGACAACGGAGGGGGCCTGCATGGCGCGTAGTCTGGTCAACACAGGGTGCTGGAAGGACAGAGGACTTTTCTCTTCCTGGTTCCAGAGTGTCTAGTTGGCCAGGCTCCAGCAAGACCTTACTTTCATTCCTTGGCTAAAAAAATGTTATGTTCTTAAAACCCAACCTCCCAACTAGGTTTCTGTGCATTCCTTCTGACATTTCTACCATTTTCCTGTGTCCGTTTTATGTATAATCAGTTCAAATCAAGTTTCTATCCACTGTGGCCTTCACCAATATTTAACAGCGCCATCCACCCTGACCGATTGTAACTGCCACACCTGCTGTGCATGTGCTTTCACTTCATGGATCCAGGTGATCCCTGTCTTTACGTATTTAAAATGAGACTGTCTTGAAATCAATATCCTAATGGGTTTTAGTTTTCTTAAATCTTGTCAGATCCTTAAGAAACAAGTTTCTTTCTTTTTATTATACAATGCAAGATTTTTCCTTTTTCTTATTCTTTCCCTTTATGTCTTTTAAAAAAAAAAAATGGACAAAGCACTAAAATAAACAGAGCTGAAAGGGATCAGAAAACAATGAGTAAAGCTAGGAGATCTGCCCAGAGTTCACACAAATTCAGTTCCAGTGGGTGCTACACTGGCCTTCACTACGCCTAGGTGGACCCGTTGATCCACCTAACACATCTGCAACGTGCCGGCCACTGCTCTCGGGGCTGGAGGTGCAGAACTAAACACAGGGACAAAGCTCCTCTCCTGTGCACCTTGCTTGCATTCTGATGGGGGGAAGAGGCAAACACGTATAGAAATTAACAGATTTCAGGCAGGGACACATGCTATGAAGAAAAATAAAGCTGGGTGAAAAAATGGATTTCTACCCAAGAAAATAGCTTAACAGTTAACCAGACCTACAACACCACCAAATGTGTTTTAGATGCTTATCATAACTCTTAGAAGAAAAGGAATGTCATTAAAATTCAAACTTCCCTGAAAATGAATTTTACTTCAGTATAAATACCCAACAGATGGGAAACACTGGCCAGGTTATAAAATACCTTTAATATTTAAGGTCACAAAACTGTAAATCCCTTTCATAATGATTTTTTTTTTTTAAGATTTCATTTATTCATTCATGAGACACACAAAGAGAGAGAGAAAGAGAGAGAGAGAAAGAGAGAGAGAGAGAGAGGCAGAGACCCAGGCAGAGTTCTCAGAGAAGCAGGCTCCATGCAGGGAGCCCGACGCGGGACTCGATCCCGGGTCTCCAGGCTCACACCCCAGGCTGCAGGCGGCGCTAAACTGCTGTGCCACCGGGGCTGCCCTTTCATAATGATTTTGACAGCATGCAGACGCTAACCAGAGGCAGACGTTACCAGAATGGACAGGTACAGAGCACATCATGGTGTTCTTATCATAAAGCAGAAAAAGATTAGAGTGAGAGACTAAAAGTCAAGTTTGTATTTTAAATATTAAAAATTTAGATTAATAAAATTTTGTAAAATTCACTAACAGAAATCTATGTAAACTTAATGAGTAAAATCTAAGCAGAGTCACAAATAATATTAATTGGCTAAATACTAACGACGGTGGAGATTTATTGAGCAGTTTCTGGGTGCCTGAAACCATTCTAACACATCTATCTAACGTATTTAACCCATTCAGAACAGCCTCTCGTTTCAGAGCCGAGCAAATGGAGGCAGAGAGGCTCAAGTGGCCACGGCTGCACAGCTGCCGGCATCCAGACCCAGGTGGTTGGGTGACCAGGGGGCTGCTCCTCACGTACCTGGGAGTACGCGGGTTCTCCTGAATTATCCTGGTCATGTCGAAACAATTTCACAGCTTTAAGGTATGTTTCCACTGACTTGAGTTTGGCTTTGTCAAAACCTAAAAAGAAGATTAATAACAAAAACACAGTAAGAAATTTTGAACTCCTGGGGGTGAGGGTGCTGAATTCCAATGAGCAAGACACAGACACTGCACATTACTAAGTACTCAGAATAGCTTTATAAATTACTACTTGATATTGCTCAAGAGTAGTAAGTTTTACCCTTCATGACACCTGATCAAATACATACTAGCCCCCCCCCTTAGAAGTTACGCAATGACAAGATGAAGAATGCTGAGCCAGTTCTATAAAACTCACAAAACTCACTTATCTTCTGCTAGTTTGCAGAAGATAAATCAATAAGCTCGCATACGATAAATTATCACCCATCGTAAAGGACATTCATTACTTTTTAATATCAATATAATAACCAAAATGAAACTTAGGGGTAGTTTCATGAGCAGAAAGGGGTGGACGAGATCTTCCAGAAGGTAAAAGAACCTACGTGTTAACTACGGGTAGTTCTCTGCAAGCCTCAAGGAAGCACGTGGTGGCGGCTGACTGTATTTCCCAGGCACTGACCCTGAGCTGCGTGTTCTTCTGACAACGTGACAATGCCATCCCTCAGTCAAGAGGCACAATCAACCCCTCGGACCCGAGCAATGTAATTCCTGGCTGGCTGGCGCTCTGTCTCCCAGGTCACCCGCCCTGAAAGTCCACGTGGGAGTTGGGATGGACAGTCCCAGCGAGGCACCTGCTGAGGGGTGAGCGACCCTCGGGACCCGGGCTTCACGGAGCAGAGACCAGCTGTGCTAGCTGTGCCACCTCCACTACTGCCCGTGGAAACCATGTCATAATGATCATTGCTGTTTTAAGTTTTAGGGTAATTTGTTACAGAGCAATAGATCATCAAGACACAAGTCATATTAACACGTAAGGGAGAAGGCACCTCCGCCACTTCTCTCAGATGTCCTACCGGCCCAATCCCCTTTATAAAAAGCTCTGCGTTCAAGGAGAACCATTCCCTCCAATGTTCCGAAAGACCATTGTCCATTTTGCCATTTGACCTATTAACTTATAAAAGCTGCTGCCCCAGTGAAGAGTATAGAACACACCCCCTGAATGTACTTATGATCAGAGATTAGCTCAGCAATGGTCTCTTACAAAAGGCAAGTGGGTCGCATGAGGAGGAGGCAGGGACACATTGTGGTCTTACAGGTACTGGCTACATTAAGTCGTCCATACAAGGGGGTCAAACCTCCTGTGAATCAGGCCACAAAAAAGATCTGGAACCTGTAATCCTACGCTGCTCTTTGGAAAATTATGTTACTCTCTAGACAGAGCACCGGTCCCCAGCCTCTCGTGTCAGATGGCTCCTCTACTCCTGTTACGGGGACAGCCGTGAGGACACGCGAGCCCACCTCCCATGAAACTGCAGCCCCAATCGCTACGGTGTGGCAGTCATCCATCCTGGAAGAAGTGAGGCCAAGCCCAGCAGCTGCACTAATTCCTTCAAATCACTATAAATGGGTCACACGGGAGGGATGAGGTTTAAAGGGCACAACACTCTAAAGACACCTGAGGCAGTTCATGTGAGAGCCACTGTTTCAAAATAAGATAACTTCCTGAACATTGAATACCATGCACGAGGTAGTTGTTTATTCAGACAGACACACTGGACGTGTAACACAGTTACCCTAATGATCTTTCGTCTTCTTACCTGTATGTTCTAAATGTTTTAAAGTCACATTGTCAACAGGGAAAAAGCTGAGGATAGCACCATATTCTGGACACATGTTTGCTATTGTGGTCCGATCCACTATAGATAACTGTGAAACTCCACTTCCAAAAAACTCAACAAACTTTCCAGCCACTCCTACTTGCCTGAGGTGCTATAATAAAGGGATACACAGAAACGCACACAAAATTAGTAAGATTGGCATGGAATCTCTGAAAAGAACAAACTCTAATTTTTAACCCCTAACAGTGACAACGGATGAAAGAGGTTCCCTGTGGTTCTTATCACACACATCAACTCACTCTGGGTTTGCAGGTATTTTAAGACAAACAGTCCACAGAAGACTGGCCCCATGTCACCGTCAGGCAGGGCGGAGACGGCTTACGAGTGAAAATGGCTAGATCCACACGTGAACGTCTCTGACGTCGAGGTGGACCTCAGACTGGACACTGCGTGTTAGCTGGCAGCCTTTCTTCTTTCTTAGCAGACATGAACCAGGGCTGCTTCTAACCACTGAGGGCATCTTAAGATTTAATGAAATACTAACATACTCATGAAACTGTGCATTTAATTTAAAAAAGATGTACTGGCTATAAAAACTCTTCAAATTCCAACCCCAGTCCACATATTTACAGCATCACTCCCTCTTGGTTAATGTCATTTAGACAAGATTTCACGTGTCCTTGGAAAGTCACATTTCTGAGTTATTACCAGGTAACCACAACGGCGGCTCGGCAAACCAGAGCTACCCACCCCCCCCCCCCCCAGCACGGCCTCCGCCTGGGGCAAGAGAAGCCTAGGGAGGTCACTGTACAAGACTACCCTGAACCCGCAAGGAACACCCAGCCCCAACAGTGCAGAGGCGCTACCGGCCATTTGATCCATTCTTTTGTAAAAGGCTAAGTTGCTTCTTTATACCCAGTTACAGTTCCGAGGATCAGAACAACATTTTTAGACTAAAGTTAAGGCTGTTTCAACAAATCCATGAGGTGCCACAATATACGTTTTGAAAACTGATACAGGATTAATCCGTAAAGATCATGAATAGGACAGAACCCCAGGAGGAAAAACATTTATTAAATGTAAACTTCATGATAGATTTAATGTTTGTACCAATATGCCACATTTTTTAAATAGACCTGTGATCTTGTTATAAAAAATTATAGCCGGGGGCCTAAAAAGTTGCACTAATTTTCAGGTCATCCAAAGGAAGCACAGAGTTCTCTGAAAACATACTTCTTTCCTTTAGAACAACCCTGCAATTCTCAATTTAACTTCTGAATCTTCCAGCACCATACACGGGATCAGTCACTTCTGCAAGGCGTCAGTATGTTCTCAATTAGGGAAGAGGGTCCGTGGGTCCGTACTAAATGCTGACCGGGCGGCTGGACCATTTCTTTCTCTGCAGAGAATCTGGAGAGTCTTTGGATCAATAATCTAACCAAGGTAGAGACTCCAGAATCCAAGCTGGAGGTGCAGGTGGGATATTTCCCACTCTCGTTTATTTAACAAAATGGACTTACTCCTATTCAAAGAGTTCGTGAAAACCAGAAATTTAGGAGAGTTACAAATTACTGTTCACTAGGAAACTCTAGCATACGTGTATTAAATGTATACAACCAATGTTTTAAAAATTCAGAAAAGTTTTTATATAATCCGTTAAAGTGTTAAAACAGCGAAACAGAAAATCTTGACACTTCCACATTTCTAACAGTCCATTATTCTCCAGTGAATGGCTTTTAGAGGGCAAACGATTAAAGGAGACGCACTTTTCCTAAACATGATTCTCTAATCACACGGTCAACAGGCGTAAGGGCCGGGAGCCCAGGCTCGTCCTGGTGCACCCCCAGTGCTCAGCCAGGTGACCCTCAGCCAAGGCATAGAGCCTGACGGTGCCTGTTTTCTTGGAACTGAAATGGGGGTGGTCACAGGAGCACTCTTCCAGGCTTGTACTGAGGACTGAACGAGTTAACAGGTCAAGGGACCACCACCCACAGGCGTGTCTGTACTTACGCTAGTAAGTAACCCCCAGGGAGGGTTCTGCGTGTGCGGCCGCTCCTGTGATGGTCACTACGAGGCCACGGCCAAGAAGGCGAGAGCACAGAGCACGCAGCGCGGACCCGAACCTCGCCCTCGAGGGGCCCTGTACGATTGGCACAATTACCTTTGTAATGCCAAGCACGACATCTATGGATGTGACAAAAGGGTTTGACGAGCCGCTCAACTCACATCCAACCACCTCCGGGAGTGTGAGAGAAACTGGCAGACCAAGCATTACTGCTTCGGTTTCAATGCCGCCAACCCCTGGAGGGACAAAGACAGACGGTGAGCACAGCACATTTAAAGGTAACGTAGGTTCTCTTGAAACATCAAAATCCCCAAACGCTCCATGAGCCTGTCTTACTGACAAAGACCCCACAGAGCCGCCACACTGCCGCTGTTACTGTGGACAGGGACCCAAGGCTCCTCAGAAGAAGGGCTCCACTCACGGGGTTGAGAAAAACCTGGCGTTTACCTTTCCATTATTTTATTTTATTTTTTTTATCTTTTTATTTTTTAAATTTTATTTATTTATGATAGGCACACAGTGAGAGAGAGAGAGAGAGGCAGAGACACAGGCAGAGGGAGAAGCAGGCTCCATGCACCGGGAGCCCAACGTGGGACTCGATCCCAGGTCTCCAGGATCGCGCCCTGGGCCAAAGGCAGGCGCCAAACTGCTGTGCCACCCAGGGATCCCCTACCTTTCCATTAAATTCAATGAACGTTTAGTATTTATTACACCGAGTACTGTACTGTGCTCAACACACAGATGTGAACAGACCCCAGAACCTGTGAACCTCAAGCAGTTGAGTCTAACAATGAAGACAAGACGGTCAACAACCCGTAAAGAGTATGCGTGTTCCGCTGGAGGGAACAGCCTGGACCAAGCCAGGGGACCTAACAACACAGCCCACTGGGGAAGCCCCGGACTCTGAGACAAGTGTGCGTGAACAGCCAGAGGCCGTGGGCCGTCAAGGGCCTTGGCCTGGAATGCAAGGGGTGTGGAGTCCTGACGAATGTGGACTCGAGCACGGGAGGAACCACGTCAACTACAGTCACTCTGTGAACACCCGGGGCATCTTGTTGCTGCTTTTCTAGAGGAAGAAACCGCTACGAAGACCTGCTACTTATGTTCCTTTAGAACGTTCCTGATGCCAGGTCCCCCCAAAGGGAAGTACATTTAGTGGTTTACTTACCCCACCCCAGAATCCCCAAACCATTCACCATGGTTATATGAGAATCTGTGCCAACCACACTGTCTGGGAAGAGGAGGTCGTCTTCTTCAAAAACCATTCTCGACAAATACTCCAAGTTTACTTGATGAGCCATTCCAGTTCCAGGAGGGATTACAGCCACGTTCTTAAAAACTCTTGAACTCCACTATATTATGTTTAAATTCAAGAAATCCAAGCATTACTATATCAATGTGGGCTCACAATAAAAATACAAATATTGACACTAAAAATATTTTACTGATGTTCCAAATGATCAAACTTGACAGTATACACAGAGACAAGCATTGAGACTAACTCTAAACATACTCATTTTGCAGATTATTAAGGCAAAATTAAGTCAGAGAGAATTGTTCCAATAGTCCAGATAAGTGGTAGTTTTCAACTGTGCCCTAAGGCCTGGTGGACAGGAAGGGGGACCCAGGCACAGGCCTTCCCAGCAACCTTGAATGGCAGCCACTGAGTCTCATTCTGTTTTATATACTGGGGTTTCCAACAAGACTTTATTTTATAATTTTTTTTTCCAACAAGATTTTATTTTTTTTTTATTTTTTATTTTTAAACATTTTATTTATTTATTCATGAGAAACACACACACCCACAGAGGGGCAGAGACACAGGCAGAGGGAGAAGCAGACTCCATGCAGGGAGCCCCATGTGGGACTCGATCCCGGGTCTCCAGGATCACGCCCTGGGCTGAAGGCGGCGCTAAACCGCTAAGCCACCCAGGCTGCCCTCCAACAAGATTTTATCTGAAGGAAGAAAACGTTCTACTACCACAAAGCATTTAAAAACTACTAATTTAAAGGGTATAAAAAGTATACTTATCAATATTGTGTGAATTTCAGTGTAAAAATTTCCTCCAGATCATTTGTACCTTGAAAAATTGAAGCCTCTCTCGATTTCTGCCAAATTCTACTTCTTGGTTTTTTAACACTGTTTCAGGTCTAAAAGGAAGAAGGGCCGGCATTAAACGTACGCATCACAGAAAAGACTTATTTCTAAGTATTCATTCTGACGCACACACAAGCACATTGTAAAAATTCCCGGAATGGCAGTTTACTAGACAGACTTCTCAGAATCCTGTTTTCTTCCCACAAGGAAGTTCTGCTTTCAACAGCATGGTAGGCAGCTCTCTCCAGAGCTCCTCCATCCCCAGGCCCCACACTGCACTAACACACGGCGCAAGCGAGCCGACTGAAGCTATCAGGAACACTGCAACCCCCATCAAGGTACCCCCATCAACGTCCCCCGCCAGAAGAGGGCAGAGTGTGCACGTCAACATGCACATGCGCTGCCTCCCGCCTGCGCCGGTGCCAGTTCAGCGGGGCGCCGGGCACGGACAGAGCACGGGGCCAATGGTGCAACGTCACTTCATGTCTAGAAAGCTTTGGGCAAAATGCTTGTAGTGGAAAGCACTATTTTACGTATAAGGAGTTTACTTCGTATAGATTATAGGCACATTTTATGTGCATTACCTAGACTAAGGTAAAAACAATCCACCTCAAAACAGTCAGCACTTGTGCCACTTTTAGGAAGATCTAATGGACATTTAAAAAATGGTTTTAGGCTGTTTATTTCACCTGCCAGCTGGTAATCAAGTGCTGACTAGGATGTCAGTATGACTAAAATTATACTGTGTCCTCCAGGGTCCAGTTACAGCTGTTTACATGTCAACTTAAAAAAAAAAAAAAAACCCACAAAGATTACTAGACTAATTCATTGCTGAGTGATCCCCTGAAGCCACAGCGTTATCTCGAGGAGATTTTCCTCAGGACTCTGGGAGCACGGCTATCCGGAGCCAGCGCGATTACTGTGCCTCTCCACGGCGAGGACCGTAGAGTGCCCCTCATTTGCTAGCTCAGAACCCCACTTCCAATTGGGCATCAATTTCAAGGGCCAAACGTATACTCTCAACCTCCCACCTTGCCATTTCCTGTTGGGTCCGTAATGGATACGGACGCGCCAAAGCACACAGGAGAGGGCCACTATTTTCCTATAGGCGGGGACCACAGTCCAACTCATCCAAATTCTGTGTGATTTGGAGTCAAAACTGAGGGGAAATGTTGCATCAGATTGCATTTTTAATTAAAAATAAATCCACGGTATCTGAATCAGTAAGTCTTCCTTTTCGGGAAATTGATTTGTGTGTAAGAAGAGATGTCCATCTTGAACGTGAACAGGTACCCTAACAACTGGCACAAGTAGCTGTACCAACTCCTCAGAACAGAATTCTTTCTTGAGCAGATTCACTGCTTCCCAGAGCAGCATCTAGGCAATTGCTTACCTAAGAGGGCTTTTTAGATTATAATATTCTTAACACCAAGCTCCTCATGAAATTGGAAAAAACAAGAAACCTAGTAAGAGAAAAGCTAAAGCTATAAATAAATAGAGAATTCACAAAAGAAATGTGAATGAATAAAGAGCATGTGAAAGGTACAGATTCACTAAAATAAAAAATTCAGAGTTTAAGATAAAATCCCATCTTTCTGTATTAGTCCAAAAATTAAATATACTTCTAGAAAAATCTTAAGGTTTTCTTCCTAAGGAAATGAAACAGCGGGATTCAGACTTTGTTTAGGATGAAGTCTTAACTGACTTCGTTCAGGAAAGTAGGACACACACGTCTGCAGGTGTGAAGAAGCTACGTCCATCATACGGAGCAGGAGCGGACAGAGGACAAATGGGGTTTTTCTAACTGAAAAATAACCTGGCAATGATAAGTATTTTTTAAAAATCCCATACTCAGGCACTGGTTGCAAATGAAAAGGACAGAGAATGGGCGTGTTCTCAATCTGTGAAGACAATTTCCCTGAGTTTCGGCCCGGCTCTCCAGAGTCGCAGGATCCACGGCAGGTAGTCTGGCCTCTGCAGGGAAGCTTCTTAGGCTGCACTCTGAGTGGAGAGAGTTTTCCTGCTTTCTGCAGGTCACCACCTCCAGGATTCGGAGCATTCTGTATTGCACTAGCACGCCAAAAAAGGAAACAGAATAAAGCCATTTAAAAATGACAGAAATTTAGCTTTTCAAAAAGCACACACTTGGCAATGTTATCTGGAACTAGCTAAATGTTGCTCACACGATAATACAGCATTTAACTCAGGTTTCAAAAGCAAAACTCAGATTACAAAAGAACAAATAGGTAATTTAAACTTATGGAGATGAAAACACAATTCTACGTGCCCAAGGAAATCATTTTCATATACTTCTATGACAATTTAAATAACTTATCAAGCACCTAAATGTTTTTTTTTCCCCAGGTAGTAACTTAAAAGCTGCACAGAACCACAGTGCTAATCTAGAGGGTGAAAGCACCCGTGTGCTGGCACAACTGTGTCTAGGTCCATGCGAAAGAGCACAAGAGAATTTAGGTCTTATCTAGTTTAACCCCAGTCACAGGGACCTTTTAAACAGAAGAAATGTATTTCAACATAAGGAAAAATAGAATTTTTTTAAAGTAAGCATTATGATTTTTTTTTAAAGACCGTATCTATTTATCCATGAGCGACAGAGAGAGAAACAGAGACACAGGCAGAGGGAAAAGCAGGCTCCATGCGGGGAGCCCGACACGGGACTTGATCCCGGGACCCTGGGGTCACACCCTGGGCTGCAGGCAGATGCTCAAACGCGACGCCTCCAAGGCGCCCGAGAAAGCACTATGATTTTAATCCCCAATTAAAGACATTCATCGCTCCCGTCTTTAGATTCTCTCTCGAAGGCAAGTAGGTTAAAAAATAAAAGATACTGAAGATGAACTTGCTCCACGGAACAGGTTCTAGGCTCATACATTTCTATCCAAAATGGCAGCAGAGATTAACAAACATGAATACCATTTTAAATTCAGACTCTGTTAAAAAAATTCATCAATACGTGAATTCCACCAGGTCTTTTTATAGATCAGTGGATCCTAAATGTGGCAGCCTTCACCCAGGCAGGAACTGTCTCTACTCCCTTTGCCCCACCCAGTTGTTGCTGGCTCCTCGCTGCTGCCTTCACAAATATCTCTATCCTATTAATGTACCATTTACTGAAGTCAATCTGTAAAGAATGGTCAACTGTGAGATCTGTCGGACGGGCAGGGTGGACTCTCCTAGGGTCACCTCCAAGAATCTTCACTGCCTCCCTCATAGCAGCAAAATCCACCATTGCTGGTATTCCACTAAAAAGTAAAAAATGATGAAATTATGGTTTGAATTGTTCCTTACACTCAAGTAATTAATATACTTATTCACTCTCATATCTAAAAATATCCCTTTCTAGTTTGCACTCATGTTAGATTATGCACCTGTTTTCCAGAGTTCGATGTCTCCTGGTTTAATGAGAATTAGCCTTGTTACCTGAGAACCTGTGTGCTCAGGGACAGATGTGCCACAAACACCACAACAGACAACTTTTAGAGGCATGAGAAAACTTCAAGAACTATCTACAGAATTCTCTCCCTGTCTTAAATTTTATGATACCCGCTCCCTCCCAGTGCGTTCAACGACCCCAAGCTCTCGACTAGACGAACATGCCTCCAGACACCATGGGACAGGCTGGTAAGAGACAGGAGTTTGCAGGGAAGACGTAGTCGCGACCACAGAACAGCATCCTACGTACTGCAGCAGCAGCGTGCACAGGGCATAAGCAACAGTGGCATACAAACCAGATTTTGGTGGGTGGGTGAGGGGGATGCTCTATTTATCTAGCTAACTCTCCTACAGCCCCTTCAAAACTCAGTTAAAGGTTAACTCTCCCCACGGTCCATTCCTAGACATTCAGATCAGGCTACGTGGTTCAGGCTATGGTTTGGATTTTATTCTAAGTGTGATGGATGCTCCCCTGGCGTACAGGGGAACGGCAAGGCTCTGGCTGACAGTCTGAATTAAGTCACGTGATCTGCTGTGAAAAGACAACTACAGATGGTCAGTGTGCAAGCAGGGGAACCAGCTAGAGACTCTAACAGCGGCAGTCGAGCGGGGAGAGCACAGGACCAGCACCAGGGTGGCGGTGCAGATGGTAAGAGGTGCCTGGGCTCAGGACACGTGTCAAGGTCAAGTCCTCAGAGCTTGCCGACAGACTGGATGAGGTGGGAAGGAAAGAAGGGAGTCACGAGTCACGACTAATCCTCACGTTCCCGCCGTACGCTGGAGGCTACGGGGCATGTCCTGTGACGGCACAGATGAGGACAGGGACGGCAGTGGGGCAGTTAGGCTTTGCACGAGCTACGTCTGAGAGGCCCGCTCACGGAGACGGCAAGCAGGCCGACTCCAACAACAGCGGGTTTTCAGTAGAGAGGGTAAGAAACGAGTGCCTAATTTTTAATGAACTGCTTTAAGTTTAGAAAGGACAATTCTTTACACTTACAAACTCATCTTCAGAATTAAAAAGAGCCAAGTATCAGGCAGTCTGAATTTTCAGAAGGAAATACTCTATTACTCACGTAAAATCTTGAAGTAGGACACGGGCAGGGAAAAAGGGCACTTCGACACTGCTTTGTTTGGTCTTCCAGTCTAAAATGTTCATGACGTCCTCCTTTTTCATCAGGAAGCCATCACAGTTCCGCACAGCAGCTTCCAACAGGACCCGTATCGAGTAAGGCAGAGCACCTGAGCCAGAGAGTATCACGGTTAGTGACGTACGAGTCTCAGGGACACACTGAAGATCCGCAACAGCAAGAAGTTAGACACTGATGCACTTTTCTCAGTAGAAAAAAAACGTTCACCCTCCATGAACACGGAGGAAAACCCAGCTTACGGTTAACACGGGCCTGCTATCGCTTTGGCTTTCCCATACTGTAAGCTGAGGCTCCGAGAAAGCAGAGTAAACCTTCGTTAAAGAGCTGCCTGGCACCGAACATTCAGGGAAGACACAGGAAAATCAGAATTAAACACAGTAACAAAAACATCCCTAGATTGTGCAGTAATTTTAAAGACTTTCAAGATTTCCATCAAGAGCGGTTGGTTTAGGGTGCTTATGAGCCAAATTCGTTTCATGCACACGGCTCCTGAGCCTCGAGTCCCCAGGTAAGCACACTGCAGAGGGAACTTCAGCACCTCGAGGTCTCAGGCACACGCCAGTCCCACAGCAGGTGTTCCCACGTGAAAGTGTGTCCTCAGAGCTTAAAGGGAAGATGAGCGTGTGGGGCTGGCTGAGCAGGCCAGCAGCCCACCCCACAGAGTGCCACGCAGCTGTCCACAGGAATGATGATGCCTACGGTAAGGAGTGACCTCCAGAACGTGAGATTCCAAGAAAAAGCAGTGCAAGACCATGTTTACAGCACCCTGCCATTTCAGTAAGAAAAGCCATTAAAAAAGGTGTAAGGATTCATGTTTCCAGATGTCAAATATAAAAATTTAAAGTCATACATTAAATATATTTAAATATATTAAGTATTTTAAAAAAATAATAAAACTATATTACATAAAAAACAGCATGTACTTTTTTCCCCCAGAAAGAACGAAAGGACAAACAGGAAAGTTAGCATCTATTCCCACAGTATTTTGGCTGTATCTCCCTAGCGGGTCACGTAATACAGACCAAAAAATCCACAAAGAAAGCCAACTGCGTTCAGGTATTACTACCGACAGGCAACCTGAGGTCGTCGTGTATGTAACGAGAGGAAAACTAAAAGCAGTTTTGTTACACGGCTGGAAACCAAGAGAAAAGTAATGATAAAGAAATATAAAATCAGAGTGGCTAACTTAAAAAAAATTCCAATTTGAATCATAGGTACAAACTCATTATTTTTCTCTTTCCAAAAAATATGTTTCCAGCTGTGTTCCGTGAAAATGGCCCAAACATGACAGTGCACACGCAGTGTCCCCGGCCCCTGGCCTGCGGCTACGTTAATGACCATCCTCCTGGGAGGAAGGAACCACCAGCAGGACATGGGCCGCGACACCCTCTGGGGTCAGAAAGCATCATGTCACTGCTGATGGGGCAGTGAGAGCGTCGAAATGAAAAATGACAGAAACTCACTGAAATGTATTTAACACAAAGATGGCCCTTAGTTCCCAATGACTCTTTGAAAAGACCTTCATTGACGGCCAATGCGAGCTCTTGGAGCAGCTCAGGACCCTGAAAACTCACAAAGGGGGGAAAAAATCAGTCAAATAATCTGGTCCTAATTTCAAGGAACAAATGGTGCAGAGCAAGCTCCTATTCACAGAACTGAAGCCGATGCGAAGAGAAGGGGAACGAGGTCATTGGAAACATGTCCCATGTGCAGGCACCTGACGAGAGGATGCGGACATCACTAGACTATCCGGTGGGAGCAAACGTGGACTCAGAACAGGTGCGGCCTCGCGGAATCGGGGCAGGAGAGATACCGTGTGCCTCCCGCAGAGACGGCAGGCCAGCCCCCGCCAGAGCAGCCCCAGCCGCGGGGTCCTTGCGAACACAGCACGTCCACGCAGCAGCCCCCACGGGCACGGGAGGACGCCACGGAGCCACCAGCCAAACCTGCACAGCGCGACACACACGGCTTCCTCAACATCAAGACGGCGGAAGAGGGAAGAGGACGAAGGTCACAGACGGACGGGGACTCGGGAGATGGGATGAGCCAATGCTGCGTGGCCCTCTTGGGATGCTGGGTTCTAGATCATTATGGAATCACCGTTAATTTTCTCAGGTAAACAAAGGCAGTGAGACTTACTTTTTAAGGGCCCTTCACACATCAGAGATGTATGCTCAAGTGTATTTATAGGTCATGGAAACCGTGAAATATTTTAAACAAAAGGTCGGCAAATGTTGATAACTGGCTGACAAATGTACAGTGGGTTATGATTGTGTCCCTAATCTTATGATTGAAATTTTAACTCACACCAGTTAAAGATGAGGGAGTGTTAAGTGAAGAGACACAGCACTGCACACCCAGAATCACCAGCTGGAGCCCGGACCTGCGCTGGCGCCAAGTCTGACCCCACGAGGGCTACGGGAGGGCCACAGGGCGCACGGGAGCGCCCGACCCGTAAACCCTCCAGCCATGACAGCAGGTGCCTCCTGAGTACCAGCTTTCATCCTACCTCCATCAAAACACAAGGAAGTCCGCCAAACCTCGAGGAACTGCAGGGGAGACATTTTTTTTTTAAAGATTTTATTTATTTATTCATAGACACAGAGAGAGAGGCAGAGACACAGGCAAGGAAGAGAAGCAGGCTCCATGCAGGGAGCCCGATGCAGGACTCGATTCTGGGACTCCAGGATCACACCCCAGGCTGCAGGTGACGCCAAACTGCTGCACCACCAGGGCTGCCCAGGAGACATTTTTTTATAAACACTTGGAAATACTGAGGGAAACATGATCACAGAACCAAGTATGCAGACCAGTTTTCTATATGGTTAATTGTTCTGGAAAACCGGCGTCAGGAATATTTTTTGTTTAAAGATCTTCACAGAGGTGCCCCGGGGGGCTCAGGGGTTGAGCATCTGCCTCCGGCCCAGAGCATGACCCCGAGGACCCAGATGAGCCCCACATCCGGCTCCCTGCATGGAGCCTGCTTCTCCCTCTGCCTGTGCCTCTGCCTCTGCCTCTTTCTGTGTCTCTCATGAATAAATAAATAGAATCATTAAAAAAAAAATAAAGAGATTTCAGGTGAAATCTGTTTCCAGCCTAGAGACCTCCATGCACAGGCCACCGTCCATCGCACAAGGCCACAAACCCCGTACTTCCCGGAAGCTACGGGAGGAGGCGCCCGACGACCCCAGGTCAGTGGAGAACAGGAAAGCACGCGGGCCAGGATGCTGTCCGTCTCCGTGGGGCGCACTGGGACGTCCGGGGGGACGCTGCCAAGAGAAGGGCGAGGCCGTAACTAACAGACTACCTGATTCTACCAGGAGCTCAGTTTTTCTGGAGAGTTTGGGGAGGAATTACTGATAAAGATACCGAAACTTAGCAGACAAAAAGAGACAAGGATTACTCCCAGGAAAAAAAACAAAGCTGTATGAGGAACGAGACGCAGCCGTTTACCCCACAGCCATAATAACATCAACACGGGATACTGACGACCCAAACCCACGGCCGCGATGTCTAAGAGATCGGGAGACGGAGCAGGGAGGGGCCACCTGCTGGCTCTGCACAGTGGAGGGGCCGCGACGCTGAACATGGAAAACCACTAATGGGGATGCCAGTGACGCTCCTCAGTAACCTGCAGAGCTGCGTGAACATGGGGAACTACCTGCAGGGAGGTGCAGAGGCGCATCTGCCACCCCTCGGGCCTCCTGGCAGTTCTGCGCTCCTCCCCGCCCTGCATCCGCCCACAGCCCAGGGATGGCGGGGCGACAGGGCCTCTGAGCCCAGGTGCAAGGCCCAGCATCAGCCTTCCCCTCCTGGACTGCTCCCTCTGGGCTGAGCCAACAGCGCAGCGCGCTGGGGGCCCAGGCGCCAGCTGTGGGTGGGCAGGGCGGCCTGACAGCACATGCTCCAGCCCCAGCCATGCCTTCGGGTGGCCGCGCGTCCGGCCAGCACCTGGCCACCCTCCTGGGAACCCCTGCCAGGACGGCTGCAGCCACTCTCCAGACCCAAGGAAGCTGGGAGACATACACGTTTACTGTTGCCTTAGGGCACAAAGCTTTTCCTCAGTTACGCAGTAATGACTCACACGATATTCTTTCTCAACTATCTTTTTCTTTTAAGATTTTATTTCTTTATGAGAGAGCGAGCACACACACAAGCAGAGGGAGGAGCAGAGGGCAAGGGGAGGCAGAAGCAGGCTCCTTACTGGGCAGGGAGCCCAATGCGGGACTCGATCCCAGGACCCCGGGGTCACGCCCCGAGCCCAAGGCAGACGCTGAGCCCCCAGACGCCCCATCTGCCCCCAGACACCCCATCTGCCTCAACTACTCTAACAGCGACACCTGCAGGTACTGGTTCAGGCCCGGCGAGGAGAGGCTGAGGCGCTCACCTACATAGGGCACCTGACCCCTGACGGTGACCCAGAGACAGGTATCCCCGAGCCGTAACCAGAGGGTGCAGGGAGCAACAGGCGTCCCACACGGATGCGCACTCACGGGGCGCCGCTCCCTCACTGGCCCTCTGCTCTTCCATCCCTGGCCTGTCTCAGTCTGAGCCCCACAGCACGTTCCTAACAGCTCCCTGCTGGGAGCCGGACGCTAGCAAGGTGTTGCCTCCCAGGAGTCTGCCTCCTGCCCCACCGCCCTTTCCTCTCCGCTGCACGGAACACCCCCCCACCCCCCACCCCCGGCTGCCGGTATCTCTACAGCTCCGCCGCCTCCGGCGAGTTCCGTTCCCAGGAAGCACACAGGGGGTCCCTCAGCCGTGTCTGGTGCTTGCCCAGGCACGCTCCTCAGTGCGTCCGCGCTGCCCGCACATCGGGCCCGAGCCCTGCTCCCGCTGAACAGAACCCACTGTGTGGACCTGCGCACCCAGCGAAGGGCATGGACACAGTCTCCAGCTATGGTGATAATGCTGCTCGGCTCTCGTGCGCAGACCTCTGTGGGGATCGGTGTTACTTCTCTTGGGCGGATTCCTAAGGGGGAATTCCTGGGGCACATGGTGAACGTACGTTTAGCATTTAAGAAACTGTCCGACGGTCTTCTAAAGTGGCTGCATCATCTTACATTCCCACCAGCAACGTAGCAGGTTCTCTGTGCATTTTTCATGTAATACCTGTTCTAGCAGGTGTGAAATAGCCCACTCTGGTTTAACGCCAGTGTCGCAGAGGAGGGACAGCCCTGCAGCACCCAGAGGGCTGGGCGCCAGCTGAGCACGTGACTGCAAGGTCCTCTGTGCTCCTGGCGTCCCCCCAACGAGGCCGGGCCACTCCCACCTCCAGCACCTCCCGCCTGAGCCCAGCTGCCCCTGGGGCTCCTCGTCTGTGCGGGAGATAGTGTGGGGCGGCCCAGGAGGCGCTCTCCCCTCTGGGGGTTCCTGTGGGCACACGGCAGGCCCCCGAGTCACCCATCCCCCTCTCCCGCGTTGGCCACTCAGGCCCCTGGACTCGCCCACCCCGTGGCTGTGAGCCCCTGGCCCACACACAGCAGCCATGTGCTCTCCTTCCAACCTCCACGAGGTTTGCCCAAGGCCCACTTTTCTAAGCCTCGTTCTCTGTTCTGCCCACACCGATGTGATCTCCAGCCTAACCCTCGCCAACGTCCAGCAGGGCCAACCAGGGCGCCCGTCGGGACCTTCCCGCCCGCAGAGCCTGCACAGGCTGCGGGAAGGCCGCATTCTGGTCTCCTGCCTCGCAGCTCAGCACGCCTCGCACAGACAGCAGCTGCCCTTGCCCCGGGATGTTTTTTAAACAGTGTTAACACAGCAAGTAGACTTGGAAGATCAGGGCAGCGGCTCCTGGGGCAGAAGGCAGGCGTGCCCCTGTCCTGTCTGGGCTCCTTCCTGTGGCACACCCGCCACTGCGATCTGCCCCTCTTCGAGATCACCCGCTGAGACAGAAGCCTGGGAAGCCGAGAGAAATGCTGGCACCTGTGCCGTGGGTACTGACCCGCCCACGGCCTCTGCCTGCACCTGAGACCACGTCGGGTAACTCGTCCACTGGCAGGAGAGTAAGAGCCTCGATCCTCTACGAACCTTAACACGCCTGGCAGCCCTGCCTCGGTTTCCTGGCCAGCCTCTACATCTGTGCCTATTCTTTATTTTTTACTACTTTTTAAAGAAGCTCTACGCCCAGCGTGGGGCCTGAGCTCACAACCCTCAGATCCAGGGTCACAGGTCGGCCCACGGAGCCCCCAGGCCTCTGCCCCGCCCCCCGTGCTCACCCCGATCTTCAGACGTTGGCATCGCTCAGCGTTCACGTCTAACTCCCCTCTCGCCCCGTTCTCTCTTCCCTCAAGAGCTTTCATCGCTCCTATGGCTTCACCAGACTCTGCACCCAGTCTCAGAATGTGCCTCTGCAGCCAGAGGCCTGGTCACCTCGTGAACACCTCTCCCTGAATGCTGCGATGTTCCCAATCTCCGCAGCACCTGGACCAAACCCTGCGCCACCACCCGCCCACCCACACCACCACGTCCTCGTGTCCCCTTGTGCAGCAGCCTCAGCAGCAGCACCCACCCGGAGCACACGCCCGAGCTAGCCATCATCCTGGACGCCTCTCACACATCCTTCGAACCTGTCTCCTCCTATCACCACCTCCAGATCCAGCCCAAGGCACCACCACATCACGTGTCACCCAGACCCCCTAGCTTGCCTTCCACCTCCACGCTCACCCTGTGCCAGTGGTCCCTGGACTCCTGAAGGCCCCTAAGATTCTCTCAGGAATCTGCAAGGTCAGCTCAGACATGACTTGCTTTGTCACCGCTTAGACACAGGCGCCGATGGTGTGAAAACAATGGTGCGCAAACCACTGGTGTCACAGCAGAGCTCAAGGCGGAGGTAGCACACAGTGCTCATGCTCATCCCACTGTTCGTTCTCACACAAAATACCAGCTTCACTGACGAATGTCCTTGATGAAGCAGAAAAGTGTTACTTTTATTAAATCTCAACTGCTGAGATGACAAGACTGACAGTGTGTAGACAGCACTTCTGCTCAACACCAAAGTGTGACTGCTCGGGGGAACTCTCGCGTCATCGTTTGAACTGCAAGCTAAACCAGATACTTCTTGCAAAGAACACCATTTTCACCAGAAAGAACAGATGGACGACGGTTATTCAAACGTAGGTACCTGACAGATATTTTCTTAAGAATGAAGGAAGCCCGTCCATTCATGACCGAGGTCCCCCCACTGTCTAGACGCTCCGCACATCACACGGAGACAGAAAGGTTCCCGAAGTTACACACATCTTCCAGCGTGGACACACTTTATGATGTGCCGTGTAAGAGGTACCCACACACGCACGCCAGCCCGCCCGCTCCGCAGCCAGAGCATCTGCGAGGCCAGCTGCACACTCCCAAGGGCGTCTGCCTGTGCCGCTACGTGGACCAAGTCACTCCAGTCCTGCCAGCTTCTGGGCCTCCTCCGCAAGCCCCCGCGTGGCCCAGGCACCTGCCACCTCCGTCTCAATGCCCGTTCTCAGTGTGCATCCCTGTGCCGCAGCCGCCAGCCACCTAAGTGGCTGCCCCAGGCGGTGCCTGCCACCTGCCCAGCAACCCCAGGCCAGCTCCAGCACCGCCACACCAGTGATCCTGCTGCTACCTGGGGGCTGAGCCACACCTAGTCCAAGGGGATCTGCACCCCGTTCGCGTGGGCCCCTCCCTGAGTGCTCTCGAGCAGCCCTACGGGACCCTAAGGTCTCCTGTATCTTACAACTACTCTGCCATCACAGATCAAGAGGATTTATGTTACGCTCCTCCGTCCTACCTGAGTGGACCCAGGCTGCTGGGACTGACCAAAGACTGTGCTTAAGGGCTTTGCACTTAGTCTTTGTTACTAAACCGTGTGCTTTCTCTCTCCAGCACAAAGATGCTCTCCCAGCCGTCTTACACTCACCAGAGACAGGTGAGTATCCAACAGATGTCATCCGAATGAATTAAACAGTGTTGACGCATCTGTGCACAAAGTAGAAGAGCAGACTAGGTTGATTCTTCCTCTTCTAACCAGAAATTTCTAGAATTCCATGAACCCAGAAAGCTAATCCTCTAAGGATAGGTTATCAAAAAGACATGTGGGAACCAGGACAAACTGGTAACTGAAACTGGGAAAGTATGATAATTCGTGTTATCACGCTTCTGAAATGAGCTGATAACAACTGATATCCTTTTGATCAATTACTTAGTGGAAGATCCAACAGGTGGCTCAGGCTCTGAAAGAGGATGCTGAGGGCTACTCTGAGGCCAGCGGGCAGCTGAGGGAAGGCACAGCCTGGCCTCCGGGACTGCAGAGCCTCCTGCTCAAGGCTGAATGGCTGCTGCCACCTCCTAGCGTGGGGGCCAGACTGCTGGCCTGCAGACCCACTGTGCGTGTTCCACAGAGCCCAACACCTTACATTTAAATTTCCAACACGGAAAAAACAGAATTTTTTCACATGTGAATCCAAAGTTCTGGCTTCTTAAAAATAAAACATAAATCAGAAAATGTTACGATAGCAACCTCACCTTTCTGCTGGCAACGAGCAGCACCTGCCCCTGTACACCGGGCACCTGCTCTTCTCTCAGCCCCCCACCCCCCGGGCCACCCACTTGCTGAGGTGGCCTCTGTGGTCCTTGTACGCATGAGCACACAACAGTTTTACAAGTACAGGCTTCAAAATCAAGGCTGTGAGTTCAAAATGGTCCTCCACCACCAATACAGTAACGGTATCAGGAGCGGGACCTTGGTCAAGTGGTGACAACACGACTTACAGGACAGAATGGCAAGGGCAAACAATCCCTGCTGGTGCTTCCGTCACTACTGTGATTGAGCTGGGAAACAGAACAGTATGAAACCGGGAAATCAGAAGATACGAGACCACATCTCTTCCCTTACAAGATAACGTGACCTCAGGCAAATCACCTAGACTTTTAGCCTCATTTCTCTCATGTGTATAAAGTGGAAACAGAACTATGTTTCCTGCCCACCACAAAGCAATGTAGTGAAGACGTGCAGACCACACAACAGGGTTCTGTTAATGTCTCACAAGCGACAACTCCAGGTTTAAACAGCAGGTGCAGACATCACCCACAGGCAATTCCAGTACAACTGGCTAACAAGCAGGCCTTAGAGAAACTAAACAGGATGGACAATAACACAGGCGGAAGGGGGGAGAGTGAAAAACACTCCAGGCTTGCCTAAAGCCCCGAAGAAGGGAGTTTGGAGTCTAGACTACGACCGGGCCAGGCAGTGGGCAAGAACCTGCGGAGCAGCTACAGGGCGAGCCTAAAACCCTGGTCAAGGCCGGGGGCTCGAGAAAAGATGAAGAAACTGTTCCAGGTCTCGTAACCCCTCAGATCTGGCAACAGGATTAACTCAGGCCTGTGTCTGATCAGAGTCCAGGTTTCATTTCTGTGTCCAACTAGTAGCAGGTCAGATAGGATAGATTTCCAGTAAAGACCTGACCTGTTTTAAAAAAATATATACTGCCACGAAAAGAGTCTGAGAAAGCAGAAAAAGAAAAGATTCCTGCTTCTTTTTAGTTTTTCCCCCACTCACTGACAAAGGTGGAGAAAATAAGAAAAGTAGCACCAATTATTGACGAAGTGAAGCACCCAGTGTGCCCATTGTCCCGAGCACGTCACCTGGCGCTAGCCGCTAACACAACAGATGCACCTGTGGCACCTGCTCACACTGCCTCCGGGGAACCGACAGGCCTGCGTCCTGCTACCTCCCTGGCTATGGCACCGAGGCAGGAGCCAATCCTCGGCAGGTCGATGACCAACAGTCTCGTGAGAAAAAAACACACAGAACAATTAGATTTCTCTCCCAAGAATCTGCAACGAGGACACAGACTGAGCGAACTGGAAGGGTGTTCAGAGCCGCCACGTGGGGGCAGAGGCTGGGCTGCAGTGAGCAGGGGGCGCAGAAATCTGAAGCCCTGAGAGAACACACACGAGCTTCCTCCAGTGTGGCCCAGGCCCATCTTCCTGAGGTAGGGCCACGCTTCCCCAGCCCGGGAGCTCAGTACTTTGACAATCTTTCTTCACCTGTGGTGGGGGGTGTCTATCTCGGCACCCAAAGGGCCAAAATCTAGAAGAGAAAACGTCAACAAAAGCAGAGTTAACATCAACAGAGCCGGGGACAACATGTGGAGGGTGGGTGGGTCCATGGTCGTCGCTGGAATAGCAGAGTCATGTTAGGTCAAAGGGATCCTTGGAGGTACACACTGCATGTCCACTCCGCAAGCACGTCATGTCATCGCTAACCCCTCACAGCCCTGCCCAGAGTCCAGTGCAGAGACACGATTAGCAAACACGGACTTGTGTCCCTTCCAACAAGGTAACTGCCCCAGTGACAGACATGTGTCAGCCCAGCCAAACTAGGTTAAAGCGACAGGCAATAGATAAGGTCAGCTACGGGTACAACCGGTCTTAACTAGCCGGTAGGACAATGGCAACATCGTGGCCAGCAGTGGCTACACTGGGCATTGCACAAGAGGAGTACGTGGGCCGCAGAGACAGGCGATGGAGGGTGGCTACTCAAACAGAAAAGGGGATAAAGAAACCGCGCAGCCTTCACGTGACAAAAAGAACAGCCTCTGGTTTAGAAATCCTCGTCCCCACGAGCACGGACTGTGCTTCCTCCCTGCACCTTGGAGGTCTGGAAATTGTAACACCTTTCCACGAATTCCTGCTCCTTACGTCAAGTCTGAAGCCTGAACACGAAGTATACAGTAAGAGTAGGAAAGAAAAACGCCGACGAGGCTTCCGATCCACTAACACCGTAAAATGACAAGCTCACATCAGAACCGAAACATAACACATACAGAGCAGCTGCGTGTGAACGTCGAAGAGCTGGCGACAGCCTCCGCAGCCCACAGCTGCTCACCAGCCCGCGGCGCGCATGCCGGCCTGCGCAGCCATCCCAGGCTGTCGAAGAGCACAGGTAACCCCTGCGACCTTGACTTCACTCCCGGACTGAGAAACCAAACCCAATCAGATAGCACGGGACGCTCGTCTTCCAGGACGTGGAAAGATGTTCACGATACAGCAAGTAAACAAATAAACAAAGGTCACACTACAACGTTCACCACATTTCTGTTAAAAGTGGCCCGTTTAGGGATCCCTGGGTGGCGCAGCGGTTTAGCGCCTGCCTTTGGCCCAGAGCGCGATCCTGGAGACCCGGGATCGAATCCCACATCGGGGTCCCGGTGCATGGATCCTGCTTCTCCCTCTGCCTGTGTCTCTGCCTCTCTCTCTCTCTCTCTGTGACTATCATAAATAAATTTTAAAAATTTAAAAAATTAAAAAAAAAAAGTAGCCCTATATTTACATTTACACGACGCGCCTGCTACTGCACCACCTGTAATGCTTTTTGTGATTCTCAACCACAATCTAATTTCTTATCAAAAAAAACTCTCCTAAAAACTTAAACAGACTTTTTCGGAGGGGAGGCTGCAGGTCAGGATTTAGCGAACCATGCCTTGGCTCTACTGCAGGCCAGTGGTTAGAGACCCATGGGGTCAGGGAGGTCACAGACAGGGTGGTGGGCGGAAGGACAGGAGGGCCCACTGCTGGGGAACAGCTACCCTCCCCCAGCCTTCCCGCAGCCCGCCCCTCCACACACACACCTTCCCCTCCGCTTGGCCTAAGGCCTGCCCTGGGCCCAACTCCCCGAGGACGGACTGTCCTCTATGACCGCTCTGTTCAACATCATCTCAAGTCCTCATTCCTTCAGGAAGCAGCCTCTGACTATTCTGGAGAACCACGGCAACAGTGCCTCGACATCTCCAAGGCTGTAGTTGGGGCGCCGGAGGGCCACACAGGCAGCTCTGTGTCGCTAAAAAGGTGATTTGCCAGAAGTGAAATTACAGAAGACCCAAATGGAATCCAAACGCACAATGTGTCCAGTTCCACAGATACCAGGAGTATACACCTGGGGAGCAGAAAGATCCAACAGCAGTCAAAGAGCAGAAACCAAATGATTTGTGTCGTGCCCTATGGGAAGACAGACGGAGGGAGGGAAGATACAGCCGTGAGGAGGAATCCAGGCTGGTTTGTGCCCCCACCACTCCAGCACTTCCACCCCGCACGTCCCCGTAAAAGCTGGGATGCTATCGCCTCTGCCCACCAGCTTCCTGGAAGGGGAGGGCAGCAGTGACGGGCCAAGGCAGGGGCTTCCCTCCCTTCCAGCCACCTAGAACACAAGCACTGCCCAGAGGTGCAGCAACTATTTATCTGCCACCAAAAGAACGAAAGCAAAACAGAAAAAAAGCCTGGGTCCTGGGTCCTGGAGGACAGCTCCCCCCCAGGGTCCCCCCCCCCAGGTGCGCTACAGTCCCCGTCTGCCAAATCCGGATTCTTGCTTCGTGAGAAAGATAAACCTCCATTTGTTAAAGTCACTGTACAGGCTGCAGGCCTTCCCGAGCTCCTGAGGCCTGCCGTCCCTCCTCCCCTGGCCAGCAGCGAGCTCTCCCCGCCGGCTCGCTCCAGGCCCCGGGCCCCGCCGACTGTCCACGCAGGTCCCTGAGCACAGCGAGCACGGCCACTCAACCTGCTCTCCAAAGGGCAACACAAGCTTCCTGCTCTGACGATAAACAAGCAAAACAACCTTCTACTCCAGTTACTTCTGTCTCTCCAAGTCCATTCTTCTTTCAAATTTTATTCCCTCAAGTAATTACTAAGAAATTGCTTTAGTAATTATTAATAAGCTTTTCATAATAACCACTCTATGAATAAAACAAGGATTTAATCCCATGTAATTAAAGTCAAATTTCTGTTTTGAAGGCATTTATATTTACAGATGTCATTATTGTCTTTATCACGGTTATAAAAACCCTGAGTACTCTGAAACTCACTTACCTCCAGATGCCCATAAAAACTTATTTTACAGACAAAATTTAGCTTTTACATCATTAAGCATTCTCTTTCAACGCATCTTATTTTTGATAGTTTCCTACAGATTTTCCGCATTTTGCAAATACAGGCCATCTTCAAGTGGGCACATTTCCACAAATTATCACAGGAAGAACTTATGCCCAACTTTTAAAATATCCTCACGTGTGTTCTTTTATTTATTAAACTATAAAATACGGGTTAAGAAACTTGCAGGCCTCAATCACTAAATATTAGAAAAAAATAAAAGTAAATAAAAGATCTTTTTTACATTAAGCAATTTAGGTGCTCCCTTCTCAAAACTAATACAAACTCATCATTGGTGAAAGTGTAAGATAGATGCGAATTAAAGACACGTGGCACCTACCAAACTACATACTTCTCTTAATATAAACCACTGTACTCAACCATAAAAGGTAAAGGATTCTGTTCTCATTCTGGAGAACCTTTTATTTTTTAAGGCAACCTAATTCTAAGACAGGTTTCTTCTCCAAAATATTAAAATCTTCTCATGATGTAAAAAAAAAAAAACCCTGCTATTGGCAGTCTAGGATATTTAAATACATCAAAATCTACAGATTGACTAACGTCAAGACTTCCATCCAATACCCTAGGGTTGTGCCGAGCTCACTCTTCTGAGATGTCAGTGAGAGGTCTGGCCCTGATCGGGCACCTGCGAGGGTCCGCCAAGAGCGCTGGCGCATAGGCCAAGGCAAAGCACGGCCTGTACTGGAGCACAAGTCGCAGCAGTGGGGCCTGGCCACGGCCGCTCTCCAGGTAGGACAGGTGAAGGACTGTGGACACTGTTCACTTGAGAAAGTAAAGCGTGCACGTTACACGCGGAGATTATCATCAGACTTTTTTGCTGTTTTTAAATTGCATTAGTTTCCCTGCAGGAGAAAAAAAAAATTCCTAAATGTACTTACGTTTTTAAATGAGAAGTAAAGGTATACGCTTACACCCTCCTCGAAACAATTTGCCCCAAAGAGGAGCCTTTAAAATGTTAGAGGTATGTGTAGGTTTACCTGCTACAACATGGTGGGAGTACATTTAAAATTCCTTCAGCTCGACTTAACAAATGTATTTTTATTATTACAAACTAAACACCCTCCCCCCCCAAATTCCAGCGACATTACCATACTTGGTGCCTCCAAGTCTAGGTACATTGTAGAACTTCTTACATGAACTGTCATTCAATGTTTCAATAAGGTACTCAAAGGGGTGTCCTGGAAAAAAAAATTTACAGTTTTATTAAAATACAGCTATGGAATACCTTAATCTGAAATGAAAATATTAGAAACTCCCTTTGTCCAACAGAATTTTCTGCAGCAACGCAAATGTTCTCTGTTTGTACTGTCCAGTGAGCAGCCACTCGTGGCTACAGCCACAGAGGAACTGAATCTTAAAATTCAATTTTTGTTAACTTAAAGTCAAACGATCCCGCATGGCCAGGGTCTGCGGTATTGGTCAAATAAAAACAGGTAAAAAAATTAACTCCTGAAAGGTGGTAACACAGAACATGGGGAAGGGAGGAACAAGAATGATTTGAGTTTGCACAGGCGTCTGGGGAAGACACAACAATCTGAGGACGCAGCAATCACGCTGGGGAGCTGCCTTTTAAAAAAAATAATGGGACAGATTCTCACGGAGCATTCAGGACAGAATGCAGACCCCAGCCAAACACCACATAGCACCCAAGGCATGCTGGGTGGTGAGGCTGAACATAGAAACAAATGATGGAACATCTGGTAAATCAGCAGATTCCTTGTGATGGAACATGAACTGGGGGCCCAGGTCAGGGACCTGGGGTCTCATCACTGGGGCGCCCCCCGGCTTGAAGCGTCCAGGCAGCGGGCCCTTGGGTATTTTGTGCAAACTCATCCTGGGGGCAGGCCCCTGGGCCCCGTGGACAAGGCAGGGGCGCAGCCCCCTGGAGGGAGAGCCTGAGCTTCTCTCTGGCTGTTGTGCAGGGCAGTGGGGGATAGTTGGGAGGGGGGTGGGGGAGGGTAGGGAGGAGGGAAGGGGGTAGGGGAGGGAGAGGAGGGAAGAGGGTGGGGGAGGGTAGGGAGGAGGGAAGGGGGTAGGGGAGGGAGAGGAGGGAAGAGGGTGGGGGAGGGAAGGCCTGGGGGAGGGGTGGGGGAGGGTAGGGAGGAGGGAAGGGGGTAGGGGAGAGAGAGGAGAGAAGAGGGTGGGGGAGGGAAGGGGTGGGGGAGTGGTGGGGGAGGGAAGGGGTGGGGGAGGGGAGGGAGGAGGGAAGGGGTGGGGGAAGGGAGGGAGGAGGGAAGACAGGGGGTAAGGGAGAGTAGGGGGAGGGGAGGGGGAGAATAGGGAGGAGTGGGGGAAGGAGGATGGGGGAGGAGGAGGGCGGGGAGGGGGGAGGCGTAGGGGGAGTGGAGGGAGGGCGGGGGTCCGGGAGAGGAGGGGCGGGGGGGAGGGGAGCCGGGGACCCAGGGCAGGAGGCTTGGGGAGCGCCGGCGCCGCAGCGTCCGCCCCCGCCCCCCCACCCCCGCCTCGAGCGCCGCCGCCCTCCCCGCCCCGCCGCGCCCCTGCCCCCCGCCCCGCCCCGCCCCCGCCGCGGCCAGGACGCCGCCGCCCCCCGCCCCAGGGCCGCCGGCCGACGGGGGCAGCGCAGGCCGGGCGCGGGCGGCGGGCCCGGGGGGCGCGGGGGAGCGGGGGGCGGCGGGGGGCGCGGCCACGCACCTGCACCTGCACCTGCACCTGGGGCGTCCATGGCCGGCGACCATAGTACCCCGGGGGGCGGCGGGGAGGGCGGCCGCAGGCGGGAGGCGGGCGCGGGCCGGCGGGGAGCGGCGGGGGCAGAGTCTCGCGCAAACACCGCGAGAGCCGCAGCGCCGGCGCCCGTGCTCGCGGGACTTGGCGCCCGGCTGTCGCGAGATCTCCGGACGCGAAACAAAGGGAGGCGCGGGGCGGCGCTCCCGGGGGCGGGGGGGGGGCGGGGCGGGGCGGCCGTGACCGAGTCCCGGGCGGCTGCTTCTCTTCCTGCCCTGACGTCGGGCTGCGGCAGAGCCCAGGTCCGCGCCCCCGCGGCTCCCGCGCTGGCCCGTCTCGCAGGTTCCTTTGGCTGCAGTTAGTTCCCTGCGGATGCTTCCTGGTCCACCTGCACCCCCGCAGCTCCCCCAGGTCCACCTGCACCCCCGCAGCTCCCCCCCAGGTCCACCTGCACCCCCGCAGCTCCCCCCCAGGTCCACCTGCACCCCCGCAGCTCCCCCCAGGTCCACCTGCACCCCCGCAGCTCCCCCCCAGGTCCACCTGCTCCCCAGAGCTCCCCCACCAGGGTCCACCTGCAGCCCCCGCAGCTCACCCCCAGGTCCACCCGCACCCCAGAGCTCCCCCACCAGGGTCCACCTGCACCCCCAGCAGCTCCCCCCCAGGGTCCACATGCACCCCCACCAGCTCCCCGCCAGGGTCTACCTGCACCCCAGAGCTCGCCACCAGGGTCCACCTGCACCCCCAGCAGCTCCCCCACCAGGGTCCACCTGCACCCCAGCAGCTCCCCGCCAGGGTCCACCCGCACCGCAGAGCTCCCCCACCAGGGTCCACCTGCACCCCCGCAGCTCCCCCCCAGGGTCCATCTGCACCCCAGAGCTCATTTCCCTACCCTATATTCCAGGTAATGTGCTTGTTACTTGACTGTACTTGCTCATTTCCCGTACGTCCCGTGTTTCAGTGAGGTTCTTTCAGCCGCACGCAAGTACCCGGTGGCGGGGGCCTAAGGGACCCAGACCCGGAATCATTGACAGTCGTGTCCCCGAGTCCGCAGCAGGCAGTTCCCCGGCTGGGCAGCACATCAGTCGCACTGCCAAAGCCTCTTCCGTATTTAGGCCTCACACTCCAGCATTTTGGTTTTGCTCACACCTGTCACCTCATGGTGGTGAGATGACCGCATCCTACACAAACATGCCGTCCTGGAACTCGCCGACCCAGGAGGGGAGATGGTGCAGATCATCTCTCTCTCTCTCTTTTTTTAAGATTTTTAATTATTCACGAGAGACACAGAGACAGAGAGAGGCAGAGACACAGGCAGAGGGAGAAGCAGGCTCCACACAGGGAGCCCGACGCGGGACTCGATCGTGGGACCCCGGGGTCACGACCTGGGCTGAAGGCAGGTGCTAAACCGCAGACTCCCTGGGCTGCCCCCCCCCCCACGCCCTATTACCAGTTTGTATGTAGGCGCCTCGGCCAAGTGGGGCGTGAGCTCAGGACCTCCAGACCAAGAGTGCAAGCCCCAGGCCTGGGCCAGCGGAGCGCCCCAGGGCGTGCATGTGTCTCTATCAAAGGGCGCACTTTCCTGAAGATCCTCGGGGGACCTCTGACCAGATGGCGGCTCTCCACCCACTCAGACCCAACACTCCCTTTCAAGGCACGTGACTTTGTAGTGTCCCCCTTTACCATCCTGGCGTGAAATCCACAGATAATAGAACTTACACAAAACAATAAAATAATCTACATGGTGCCTAACTGTAACAGAAGGGGAAAGGAAAGGAAAAAGTAAGTAACTTATCAGAAAATATTATTGCAATACAGACACACAGCATGTCCCTGCTACATTACATAGTGATGTGATCGGATGCTTGCATCGAATTATAATAGTTTCACAGAATTTAAACGTTTTTTCATCTACATTTGATGTTCCAGAATAAGGAATAAATATATTGTGCATATATATGAAGATACGTGTATGATAAGCGCACATACGTTACATGTATGTCGTGACCAGAGACTAACAAAAATGTGTTGATGACTCAAATATTGGAAGCATTTTCACTGTTGATGTTTTGAAATAGTGAACAGTTCTCGGTAAAGTGCCAAAGTAAAACAGTCTTTCCTCTTTTTGTGCAATATTTGCACACCTGGGAAATTCAGTGTACATTAAAACCATACCCGGATTACTCATATTTTGTAAATGGGGCTACGTTTTGGGTTCAAATAATCATAAACAAATCTGTTGTTACTGTTTTCCTGTTTGTGTGTGACCGACCTGAACATCTGGCAGAGCGTTCGCGTTCGGTGGGGGAGGTTGTGTGACTCTTGTGCAATTGTGCGCTGTGCAGTGCGGGCAATCTCACACCCATCAACCGCCAGAAGTGCTCCCCCACCACGGTCACAACCCAAACCACCCTCCCGTTCTCTGAATGTCTTGTTTCCACTGAGAAGCACTAACTTAGATCAATCACCGAGTGTCCTGTGGCTGGACTCGTTGCCTTTAAAAACAACAACAACACAAGTTTATTAATATTTAACTCATCTGTTTTAAGACCTTTCTATTTTATGATAATTGCAGATTTAAATGCAGGGGTAGGGGATCCCTGGGTGGCTCAGCGGTTTAGCGCCTGCCTTTGGCCCAGGGCGTGATCCTGGAATCCCGGGATCAAGTCCCACATCGGGCTCCCTGCATGGAGCCTGCTTCTCTCTCCTCCTGTGTCTCTGCCTCTCTCTCTCTCTATCATATATAAGTAAATAATCTTTAAAAAATAAAAAAATAATAAAAATAAATAAAAATAAATAAATAAATGCAGGGGTAAGAGGTAATAAAGAGTCTGCGTACACTTCACCTAGACTTCCCTGGCGTGACAGCACGGTGGCACAGTAAGGACACTGAGCTGGGTACAGTCCTTGACTCCATTCAGATTCGAGCAGTTTTACACCTGCTCCTTTGCCAGGGTGTGTGTGTGTGTGTGTGTGTGTGTGTGTGTGTAATTCTATGTGATTTTATCACTCACATGACTGTAGCCACGTAAGATACTGACCGTTTCCAAGGCTCCCTTTTGTTGCTCTTTCATAATCACACCCGCCTCCCTTGTACACTGACCCCTGGTCAACCACCAATCTGTTCTCCATTTCTGTAATTTCTTTTTCTTTTTTAAAATTCATTTATTTATTTATTAGAGAGAGACAGAGAGAGAGAGGCAGAGACAGGCAGAGGGAGAAGCAGGCTCCATGCAGGGAGCCCAATGTGGGACTCGATCTCAGGACCCCGGGATTATGACCTCAGCTGAAGGCAGACGCTCAACTGCTGAGCCCCCCAGGCGCCCCTCCATTTCTGTAATTTCAACATTTCAACGGTGTTATACGAATGGAACCACGCTCTGTCTAACCTTTGGAGACCGGGTGTTTTTCAGTCAATGTCATTCCCAAGAGGTCATCAAGATTGTTATCATTACTTGGTTCCTTTTTATTGCTAAGTAGCACCCGTCATGTGGATGCACCACGATTTGTCAACCATCCCTCACTGAGAAACATTTGGGCTATCTCCCATTTGGGGCTCCTAAGGATAAGGTCGCTAAGGGCACTCATGTACAGGTGTTTGTGTAAACATAAATTTCCATCTCCCTGTAATAAATGCCCAAGAGCACGGCTGTTGAGTTGTATAGTAATTACATATTTAGTGTTAAAGAAACTACCAAACTGGGTGGCTCAGTGGTTCAGCACCTGCCTTTGGCCCAGGGTGTGATCCTGGAGTCTCAGGATCAAGTCCAGTGTCGGGCTCCGGGTGTGGAGCCTGCTTCTCCCTCTGCCGGTCTCTCTCTCTCTCTCTCTCTCTATCTATCTATCTTGAATAGATAAATAAAATCTTAAAAAAAAAAGAAAAGAAACTACCAAACTGTTTCCTGAAGGGACTGTATTGCTTACATTCGTACCAACGACGTGAGTGATCCAGCTCTACACCCTTGCCAGCACTCGGGGACGTCACTATTTTCTACTTTAGCATTCTGAGAGGTGTGAAGTGATACCTCATGCAGCTTTACTTAGCGTTTCCCTAAAGGCTGATGAATCTGAACACCTTTCCATGTGCCGATTTGCCATCTCTATATGCTCTTTGGTTAAATGCCTGTTCATGTCTTTTGCCCATCTTCTAGGTGGAGTGCTGTTTTTTTTTTTTTTTTTTTTTTTTTTTTTTTTTTTTCCCCTACTGAGTTTTGAGAATTCTTTACACATTCTAGATGTAAAGTCAAAATGTGGTCTCCTTGTCAGAGATGCAGTTTGAAAATATTTTCTCTCAATCTGTAGCGCAAGTTACTTTTTCTCCCTCACAAAATGCTTTTTGGACAAAATCAGAGCTTTTATTAGCAAGGAAGAAGAGAAAACTACCGTAAGGCTGGAAACCCCCAGTGTCTGCCACGTTTCACCCTCTGCGAGGGCCTGTGGTGCCATGTCCAGCACCTAAGACAGTGCCTGGTACTGACGAGGCACAACGCAAATGTCCGTCCAATGAATGGAATGACTTGCTTGAGGTTGTATAGCTGTTAAGGCCAAATTAAAAAGAAAGGCTAACACTTTGGTTCTCCTTTGAACATTTAGAAAATATGTCCTGAGTTTTTATTTAGAAGAGAGAGGAAGAACTTCGCCGGGGCAGAGCAGAGGAGGCGGACCTTCCGTGCGGGGCGACACACTGACCGTAACTGTCCGCAGTTCACCCCTGGGAGCTTTGTCTCCCTACAGGAGCCCCAGCGTTTCTTCCAACCACATCAGTATTCTTCAATGAGAAGTTTTCCTGATACATTTTTTTCAAGGTACCGTCCTGCGGAGACTTTGAGCTACTTCAGTTCCCCTTACACCTGTGTCCTGCCGAGGCCCATCTCTTTTTCTTTAATTAAATTTTTTATTTTGGAAAAAAAAATTCAAGGATACAGAAATGGTGAGAAGATTATGATAAACTTTCTCACACACATCACCTAGATTTATCACCACCTCTCTTCCTGGGCCGCTGGCTGCTGTACAGGCCTCACCTCCTGGGACACTCGCAGATGTAGAGGCCTCACCTCCTGGGACACTCGCAGATGTAGAGGCCTCACCTCCTGGGACACTGGCCGCCGCCCCAAGGCCACCAGGTAAGGTGCTGCCAGCTGCAGGACACATGCGGCCCAGCTGGGCTACAAATGCGAGCTGGCCCGCATGTCCCCTGAAGTCCTGTGTTGTCTCAGAATCGGCTCCCCCGCGGCCCCCCTGCAGCGTCCAAGGCAGCGGGAGCCGGGGTGGCTTCTCGAGGGCCCGGACACCAGGAGCAAGGCCGGAGCCGGACTTCTGTTACTCCGGCAGGACACAGGCTGCCCGGTGCGCGTGCAAGGAGCCGGAGGGCCGAGTGACTGGAGGCAGCGCTGCATGCACGCAGAAACTCTGTGCTCGGGATATTTCCCAGCAGCGTGTGCGCGCCTGGTTCCCGTTTTCCAAAGGACCATGGTTGCCCCTCGGGCGACACGCCCCGTCCCCCTCTGCAGGTGCAGGTGCCGCTGGACTCCGGACGCGGCTCAGGAGCCGGAGCTTAATGTAGTCGGAGGCGACGAAACACCAGGACTTCTGCTGAGGAAAGGAAGCTTCCAGGCTCCTCCAGAAGTCGGGGAGTGAGGTGGTGACATCTGGAGCCACTGCAGCCATTTCACCACCACGGCGGGGAGTCCAGCACTGTGGGTTTGCCTGTGGGGACTCTGAGGGTGAATCCAAGAGGGGAAAAGATGATGCAGAGGAAGCCTGGGTCCCCGGTGCCAGCCCTTAGCCTGCGGGGCAGCCTCTTGATCTCCACAGGAACTTCCCCTAAAGCTGTTTTCTGTTCTGGGATCCCATAAACCCCTTTGTAGGGTGAGCCGACCTGTGCTTCTGTTTGTGGTAACTGCTGACTTGCATCAAAACATCTGACTGTGGGGAGGGGGGAGGGCGGGGCGGGGGGGCTGTGGGGAAGGCGGGGGGGGGGGGGGGGGGGGGAGGCGGGGGGGGGCGGGGGGGAGGCGGGGGGGGGCTGTGGGGAGGGCTGCCACCTGGGGGGCAGTGCCAGGTGTCCACACCCCCGAGAATGCCGGCCGCCCCTGGTCTCCGAGCCCGCAGACGTTTGGGGGGACGTTTGGGGCCACCGGGGGGAGGGCGGGGGGCATGGCCCGCAGCGGGGGTTGGGGGGGGTGTCAGGGAATCAGGGGTAGGGCCACAGGGTGCACTTCGGGTGCAGCCAGGAGCTGCAGGCAAACTGGGCTGTATCCTGTGAAGACAGCACCTGGCCCCGAGCAGCGACCCTTCTCTCAGGCCCCAGGACTGGCTCAGCTCAGGGCCTGTGCCCACCGTGGACGCTGCTCCCGAGGTTGACAGGGGCGCGCCCAGGGCCCAGCCCTGCTCCCATGGACTCGCGCTCTCAGCTCCTCCTGCATCAAGGGCACCCCTGGCCCCCTGCACCCCGTGCACCCCCTGTGCCCTGCACACCCTCCCCGCAGGGCGTCTCTGTCTCCCTCCCCCCCATCTCTTTCTCTCTCTCTAATGAGTAACTGAAAGCTTCAACTTGAGCATCTCAGCTGGAGAGGACCTTCCCGGCTGCGCTTGGCAGCTGTGGCATGGGGAGCCCGGGTCACAGCCCCCCGCTATGGGCCACACCTCTGCTGGGAGAACGGGTGCGGGTGCGGGCGACCAGCAGGGTCAGGGACAAGGGACACGCGGCCCCCAGCTGCGTCCGGTCCCCCCTCCCCCCCCCCCCCCCCCCCCCCCGCCCTCGCTGCTCCGTGCCCAATCTCCCCCAGCCAGGGCTCCCCACTGCCTCCTGA
Organism: Vulpes lagopus; assembly: GCF_018345385.1. NCBI lineage: Eukaryota > Metazoa > Chordata > Mammalia > Carnivora > Canidae > Vulpes > Vulpes lagopus. The sequence goes on along the minus strand of NW_024570855.1, from coordinate 379,860 downwards.
GTGAGGGTGGGGCGAGTTGGCTTCCACTGCGGGGCTGTGAGCGCTTAGGGCTGACTCCACGGGCAACTGCACTTGGGTCCCAAAATGGCCATTAAAAAAAAAAAAAAAGATTTGATTTATTCATTTGAGAGAGAGCGAGAGAACGAGCAGGGGGAGGGGCAGAGGGAGAAGCAGGCTCCCCGCTGGGCAGGGAGCCCCACGCGGGGGACTCATCCCTGCCCAGCAACCAGAGCCCCCAGGCCCTTCTGCGGTGCCGGCAGTGAGGGGGAGGGCGGGCAGGCCAGAGAGGAGGCGGGGAGGGGCCGCGGCACAGGGAGGCCACAGGGGAGGAGCAGTCCCACGGTCTGCATGGGGTGCGGGCGGGGGCTCCCGCGGGGGAGCTGCAGGCCTCTGCAGGGCCACTGGAGGTGGGGGTTTGGGTAAAGGATGGGCACCGGGGAGCAGGAGCGTGGGCTGGGGACTCTGCGAGCTGCTCCCGACGCCCCCACCCTGGCCAGGGGACAAGGGCAGTGGCTGCCGGGCGGGGCGGGGGGTGGGGGTGGGGAACGGCGGGCCCGGGGCACGGGGCGGGGGGGGGGGGGCGGGGGGGGGGCACTCAGTCCTTCGAGCGTGGACTCTGGGTTCCGGCTCGGGTCCTGATCCCGGGTCCTGGACCCAGCCCTGCTTGGGGCTCCGTGCTCTGAGGGGAGCCTGCCCTTCCCTCCCCTCCCCTCCACCCCACTCCATGCTCTGTCTCTGTCTCTAAAATAGAAAAATTACGAAATAAGAGAAAGAGCCTGGCGCTGTGTCCGTCAGCAAGTCAGGGGGAACCAGGGCAACAGGGCCTCGGACAAGCAGCATGTGGGAGGGCCCGGGCAGCAGCCAGCGAAGGGGAGAAGGGGGATGAGTGTCAGGTGCGGGGTTAAGGGGACGCAGGGATGGGGGCCGAGCTGAGGCCAGCAGCGTCCCCGGGGTGAGGAGTGAGGATAAGGACCCGGGGTTGCTCCTGCCCCGGGGCCGCAGGAGGCCGAGGGGCCCGTCCCGGGCACATGGGCACCACGGTGCCCCCCTCCCCTCCCGCCAGGCGCCCGCTGTACTGGCTCCACACTCAGGACAGACACGTCCCGGCGCCTCCCGGAGCAGCTCCCGCGGTGCCGCTGCATCACCCCAGGGTGCTCGCAGGGCTGAGGGGCGCCTGGCAGGTGCCAGGCGTGGACTGCCCCCCCCCCCCGCCTCGGTCTCCCCCAGCAGGTGGAGGGGCGGCCCCTCTGCGGGTGCCGTGAACACAGAGCTCCAGCCCCACAAACTCCTGTCTTAGAGGCCCGGGGACACAGGGCAGGACCTGGCCGCACCCCGGCTCTGCTGTCCCGGCCCCATGACATGTCGCAAGCCTGACCCATGTGTGTGTGACACGGCGGGGGGGGTGCGGAACGTGGGGCCTGCGTGTGCGCCTGATGCCCTCATGCGCACCACATGCCAGCCCACAGCTGGCTCCGAAGCCCGTTTTGGGGGCGCCCCTGCCCCAGGCATGAGCTCAGCCCCTCCCGAGCCTGTGCCCCGCCTCTCCGCCAGCAGGACCCAGCAGGACAGCTCCGGGGCCGCGGGGCCAAGGCCCTATCACGCTCATGGTTCCTTGGAAGCCGGAGCACCGTGCGGGGTGTCCCTGGCGCCCTCCCCGCCTGGCCCCTGGCCCCCAAGCCTGGGCCGCCCGTGGCGCCCCGAGTGACCCTCGTCCCCCGGCCTGTCCGCCTGTGATCCTGCCCTCGCTGTCACAGCGCAGCGCCCCCGTCCTCCCGCAGCCTCCTGCCCCCATCCCAGGGCTGCAGAGCCTCCCCCTCCCGTCTGCAGCCAGGAGGCCCCCCCGGGGAACCTGGGGCACGGACACCCGACCACGTGGCCCCCCTGGGGGTGGGCCCCGGGCCTGACGCACAGACGGCGGGGTCAGGGCCTCTGCCCAGCATCACGGCGCGGTAAATATTTGCTCGTGGGTGGCGAGGACAGTACTCAGGGCTCCTCAGTGACGCTGGACAAAGCCTGTTGTACGCGTCAGCCCAGCTTATCTGGATGCGCAGCCGAGGATCGGATCCTGTGAAGCGGCCTGGAGGCGGGCCTGCACCCTGGGGTCCTGGGGCAGGGCTGTGGGGACGCGCCCGGCTCATGGACGCAGGCCCACTCGGCTCAGCCCCAACCTAAACACCGTTATTCTGTAAAGTGGTTTTTTTCCTTGACATTTCATTTATTAGAGAGGGGGAGGAGGAGGGATGGGGAGGGAGGAAGGGGAAGGGAGGGGGCAGGGGGAGAGATGGAGGGGGGAGGGACAGGGAGAGGGGGAGGGAGGGGGAGATGGGGAGGAAAGGGGAGAGTGGGAGAGGAAGGGGGAGTGAGGGAGGAGGGAGAGAGGGGGAGAAGGGTTGGAAGGGGGAGAGAAGGAGGGGGGAGGGAGGGAGAGGGAGGGGGGAGGGAAGGGAGCGCTGAGTGCGGAGCCCACCTCAGGCCTGGATCCCAGGACCCCAGACGACTGAGCCGCCCTGGTGCCCCAGGGTCACGTTCTTAAAAAGCCAGAGGGGACCCCACAGGTTGCGTGGTGAGGCCTCGAGGGAGAGGCGGGGGACGCTTGGGCCTGCCGGAGCCCAGTGCGCAGGGGCAGGCGCAGGCCGGGGCTCGCAGCAGGTCGTGGGGACCCACCTGAGTTGACGCCAACACCCATCGCTCTGTGCATTGCAGCTTCGTGGCACATGCAGGGGGGCAAAGAATTCCCTGTAAGTTCTGGGCACCGGGCCCCACCCAGACGGCCTGCTCTGCAGTTGGGGATGGGTCAGGGATGAGACAGGGATGGGATGGGGATGGGATGGGGATGGGGACGGGGACAGGATGGGGACTGGATAGGGATGGGGACGGGACAGGACAAAGATGGGATGGGGACAGGACTGGATAGAGATGGGACGGGATGGGGTCGGGCCCATCGGCTGCCGGTTGTGCGGGGCTTTGACAGAGGTGGTGAAGCTGGGGTCCAACCCCCCGCCTGGGCCCGGAGAGCACACAAGAGGCACTCCACTGGGGGGCCGGGGGTGGCCCAGGGGACAGACTCTGTGACCCCGGTCCCGCAGCTGGTGCACCCTGTGACCCCGCTCTGCACCTGTCCTGTCTGTGCGTCGGGGTCGCGACCCCTCCCAACTGAGGGAGTGCAAGGATCAGATGAGGTCACCAAGCACCCCCACCCCCCACCCCCCCCCACCCCGTCCCGGAGCCACAGACTCACAAGGGGGGGGGCTGCTGACCTGCTGCGCAGGCGAGGAGCCCGGGAGCAGGTGCGGGGGATGTGCAGCTAGTGCAGGGGCACAGCTGCCGGCACCGAGTCCACATGGGCCGGGTCCATGGAGCCCAGAGGCAGCCACCAGGAGCTGAGCACAGACAGAGCAGGGAGGCCCCTGGGTCCCCGACCTCCAAGTCAGGGAAGAAACAGGAGGGATGCAGACGCAGCGCCCACCCGAGAGGCACGGCCTCGTGCTCTGAGGCCCGAGGTGGCTCCATCGCGGTGCAGCAACGAGCACAGGCCACGGCCTCACCGACTGTTGCCAGCGCGAGTCTGCTCCCGACCATGGGGCGCAGGCGAGCGCCGTCTCAGGAGGGCTGAGCCCCTCAGGTCCCCGGGACCGTGTGTGCCCCCCACCCTGCAGGCCCCGAGTGCGGCGGGCCCTCGGCTGCACCCTGGCCGGGGCTGGGTGTGGGTCGCCCGCCACCGGGAGTGTCAGCCCCGCTCCTGGCGACTGCGGCAGTGAGGTCAGCGCGGCCGAGCCACCTGCTCTCCGCAACGTACAGGAAAACCGTGTTTTTATTTTTTTAATTTTATTTATTTATTTTTTTTTTAAATTTTTTTTTAATTTATTTATGATAGAGAGAGAGGCAGAGACACAGGCAGAGGGAGAAGCAGGCTCCATGCACCGGGAGCCTGACGTGGGATTCGATCCCGGGTCTCCAGGATCGCGCCCTGGGCCAAAGGCAGGCGCCAAACCGCTGCGCCACCCAGGGATCCCCTTTATTTTATTTTTTAATAAATTAATTTTTATTGGAGTTCAATTTACCAACATACAGAATAACACCCAGTGCTCATCCCGTCAAGTGCCCCCCTCAGTGCCCGTCACCCAGTCACCCCCACCCCCCACCCTCCTCCCCTTCCACCACCCCTAGTTCGTTTCCCAGAGTTAGGAGTCTTTATGTTCTGTCTCCCTCCCTGATAAAGGAAGGGAGAAGAAATGCGTGGGAAATATCAGAAAACTGTGTTTTTAAATGAGTAAAAGACCAGCAGTGGGGTTCGTGAAGTGTTTTTATTTCGGCTGCATCTGGACCTTGACGTTCTGTGTCCGGCATGGAGCAGGGCCACGCTCTTCTGAGCGCCGGGCGGGGACGGCGCAGGAGGGGACGGCGCGGGTGCTCCCACGTCCCCGTCCCCATCCTGGGTGCATCGGCCCCTCGTCTGCACGCTGACTCGCGAGCCCGAGCGCCTGGGGCTGACCCCCCCCCCCCGCCCCCGCCTGCCCCAGCCCCGCTCCAGCAGACAGCTGTCCAGGCTTAGCAGTGACCCAATAAATAAGAGACGCCGCGGTGCAGGACAGTGAAGGGGCAGGCCGGGCCTCCCCTGGACGGTGTTCTCCCTGCCAGCTCTCGGCCACGTCGGCTCCCGACGCCGCAGGCAGTTCCCGTGGTGCCGGTGCCCGGGACGGGCGGTGACTGGAGGTGTCCGCAGGCCGGTGGGCACAGGCGCGCGCTCAGCCGGGCTGCCCGGGGGAGGCAGGCAGGGACGGGCTCACACGGCCGACAGGAACGGGAAGAAGAAGAAGTCGAAGGCGAACTTGACGGCGCCGTGCACGGTGCTGCGCCAGTCATGCTCGATCTTCACGTGGCGCCGGGCGGGGGACAGCTGCGCCATGCAGTTGAGGCAGCGGATGGCCTTGAGCTCGAAGACGGGCCACTTGCTGCCCAGGCGGCCCTCGAGGACGGTGCTGAACTCGATGAGGCTGCCGTGGCGCAGGCCGAGCAGCACGTCCTTGAACTCGCCGCTGGCCCGCAGCACGATGTCCTTGGTGACGTCGTCCTCCTCTGGGCCACGGGAGCCGTTGGCGCCGCTGTAGGGCATGCCCACCGTGATCTCGAACTTGTAGCGGTCGAACTTGCGGATGTGGCAGGGGTGCTTGGCCAGGAGCTTCAGGCGGCACAGCTCCTCCGCGGCCGTGGAGGCGTTGCCGGGGCTGCAGGACGGGTAGGCCTCGCCGTACAGGCAGCGCATCCAGTCGCCCACGAAGAGCGGGAGCATGTTGATGGCCGCCTCGGCGCTGTTGTCGATCTCCGTCACCCGCACGTACTTGAAGCGGCCCGTCCACGTGACCCTGTGGCCCTCCAGGTGGCTGCACAGGATCTGGGTGCGGGCCATGTTGGTCTCCTTCCAGGCCCGGGGCCCGCACAGGAAGCCGTACTGCTGCCAGGTGAGCGTGGAGTTGTAGACCTTCATGCCCTCCGAGCGGTACACGTACAGCCAGCAGAAGAGCACGATGGCCGTGATCCACACCAGGATGAGCTTGACGACGGAGCTCCGCGTCAGGGACTTGACCATGGCCACCGGCGAGAAGCTGGCCTTGCTCCACCAGCGGAACAGCAGGGGGACGCTGCACAGCAGCGCGGTGACGGCCACCTTGGTGAGCTCCAGCGACAGGAACCAGCGGGCAAGCTGCAGCACGCCCACGAGCACCAGGCCGGCCACCAGGACGGGGAGCGCGAACAGGAAGAGGAAGTAGCCCACGGTGGCTCGGGCGAGCCCCAGGCCGGTGGACTCGAGCAGGATGACCACGGACAGCTCACACCACATGAAGCAGACCAGGTAGGGCACCAGGTAGCAGTAGGTGCCCTTGAAGCCCCGCAGCTGCGCCATGCGGAAGAAGAGGTACAGGAGGTACATGTACAGCAGGCAGGGGACGCTGACGTTCAGGACGACCAAGTGGCCCAGGGGCACGGTGACGAAGGTCTGGCCCAGGAGCTTCAGGTGCTGCCAGCCGCAGGGCAGGGTGGGCAGGAGGGACAGCAGGCCGGCGGCCACCTCGGTCACCAGGGCCCTCCGGGTGTAGGGCTCGGCGGACGAGCTCAGGCTCACATAGCTGGTGGCAGTGAAGAAGATGGACACGACAGCCAGCTCGGAGCAGGGGATGCAGTCCTTGCTGGCGATGGGGAAGGAGAAGATGACGAAGAAGACGGATAGCAGGAAGTGCACGTAGGGCTCCAGGTGGTTCCAGCCGAAGTTGACCTCGGCCTGCTCCACGTCCAGGTTGGGCTCGAAGCGCAGGAGCAGGCCCGTGAGGGTGCGGAAGCTCTCCCACGCCCTGCTGTCCTGGAACACCTTGAGGGTGCAGATCACCATGGAGACGAACGACAGGTAGAAGACGACCAGCGGGATGAAGAAGGCGAAGAAGTCAATGGTCAGGTTGCTGATGATGAAGAAGAAGATGAGGGCGTTGATGTGCTGGGTGGGCACGATGCTGGACAGCCAGTGCATGCCCGCCCGCGAGGCCACGTCGATCAGGTACTCCTTGATCTCCATGACAGCGTGCAATGGGTACTTGACCATCTGCAGGCGTGGACATGGACACCAGCTGTGACCCACACCGACTGGAGCCCCGCCGCCCTCCACACTCCGCCGACCGTGGGAGCCCGCCGCCCCCGGGCCCCTGGTCCCCTGGTCCCGGCGGGTCCCTGCGCTCTGGTCCACTCGGCCCGTCCCCCAGCTGCACCAGGGCCGCAGGTCCTGCCGCCCATCCTTGGCCCCCCTCCCGTCCCAACCTGCCAGGTGTGCAGACTCCTGAGAGCCAGCGTCCCCTGGAGACCTCAGCACCCGCAGGCACGTCGGGCAGGCCCCCCGCAGCAAGGGTGCCCCAAGCCTTGGCCCCCGGCCCCCCTGTCGGCTAAAGGCAGAGGAGCCCATGGAGGGCTCTGCGCCGTCCCCGGGCAGGCAGCGGGTGTGGGGAGCCAGGATGGGGAGCCAGGAGGAGGGCTCAGCCAGCGTGACCTGCGGGGGACGGGGTTCATCCCTGAGGGCAGGGGAGTCACGCAGGCTAGTGGGCTAGCGGGCTAGTGGCCGGGACCCTGAGGACCCGTGGCCTGGCCGCCACCCACCCCAGAACCCAGAGGACCCGCGGCCTGGCCGCCACCTGCACGCAGCCATGCTGCCCCACGCTCAGCCCTGACAGCCACTGCCACAACCTGCACCCGGTGCGAAAGGCAGGGGTGACCCTCAGACCTCTGCGCAGCACAGAACGAAGGGGGATGGGGGGTGGCGAGGGGGGCCGTCCAGGGCAGGGGGCAGGGACGTTCCGACACCCGGGCCGGGCTCCAGCACTGTGCACAATTCTGAGGGGTGTCGCCCTGCTGGGCTCGGGGAAGCGAGTCAGGGGCACAGGTGCTGGCCCTCCATGGGGTCTGCAGGGGCGGCAGCGGGTCCCCAAGGGCACAGCACCACCCATGGGGGGCAGGGGAGCCTGGACGGTGCCCAGAGCCTCCTCAGGGGCCACGTGATGGCTCCTGCCACAGCCTGGAGAACCTGGGGGGTCCTGGGTGGGCACGACCACATGACTGTACCAGCGCAGGGTGTCACGTGTCAGCCTGAGAGGACGACACCTGGGAGGAACCGGAGTGCGCTCTGCAGAGGCAGGGAGCCGGGCGCACACGGGGGCCTGACACACTAGAGAACATGTGCACCCACCCCACCGCCACCCCTGGCCGATGACCCCGCACGACCCAGCTGACGACCACACCCCCCCGCCCGCCCGGAGCAGCCTCCACCTCACAGGTGACCAGTGCGCACCTGTGCCGCCTGCCAGACCAGACGGAGGCATGGCCAGGCAGGCGGCCGGCGGGGGTCCCTGAGCGCCAGCCGCGCAGACTGCAGCTCCTGGGCCGCCGTGGCCCCCGGGCCCTCTGTGCAGGCGCCCGGACGCCCGGACACGCGTGCAGCCCTGCACAGGAACCGGGGCTCCCTGTCAGCGTGTCAACCACCCGCGCTGCTCTGCGGGGAGCCTGCTGCCCCTGCCGCTCCCCGCCACTCCCCCTGCTTCTGCAAGCGCGGTCTGTCAAACAGAGGAGTGAGACGTCTAAAAAATGACCGTGAGGCTTGTGCAACGCCGTGTCCTGCCTGCGTCTGCGCAGCGAGGTGCCGGGGCCACTGGGCCCAACTCTGTCCCGGGAGCTTCCGTCCAAGCCCTACTCTTGGGGCCCCAACTGGGAAACTGAGAACCGTCCTGTGGACGAGGTCCAGCAAGTTACAACGGCTGTTCCCTGAGCACGAAAGATGTTTTTAAAAGGAGCAGGAGCCAGCCGCAGGGCAGGACGGCGCCCCGGCCTCGGAGCCCAGGCTCACGGGGCCCGTCCAGGAGAGCACGGCCCGTCCTCCCGCAGAGGCGCGGGGAAGCGTCTGAGGGACAATGTGGGGACGGTCCTTACAAGCCGAGGGCCCCAGAGGAGGGCGGGCCCAGGCGCGGGGGGAGGCCGGGTGGGTGGGTGCTGACAGCCCCTGGCCCCACTCACCTTCAGACGCAGGGGCAGGTCCTCGGGGCCCTTGCCCGCCAGCTCGTCATCGTCGTCGTCCTGCAGGAACAGGTTGGCGGGGATGATGCCCTTGGCATACTTCTTGGTGATCTCCACGAAGTCGTCCGGCGCTATGTGGCTCTTGGCTGGGCACAAGACAGAGGGCACAGGGTCTGCCCACCCTGCGAGCGCCTGGCCACCCCACGCGGGCGGGTGGCCAACCAGGGAGCGCAGGCTGGGGCCCTGCGGAGGACGAAGCCCGGCAAGCTCTGTCCTGGCAGACAGATGGTGGGCGAGGACGGGCGGACGGGAGGAGAGGGGCAGCCGAGACGGCCTCCAGCCACGCCCTCCGCCTGCTGCCACGCTGACCCCACGCCCCTGCCCCGGCCCTCAAGTCCAGGGTCTGCCCCGGGCCCTGCGCCACCCTCACCACCAGCACCTCCTGCCGCCTCGTCCCAGCCCCGGCCTCACGGCCCTGCTGACCCTCCACTCAGCACGCGCCCGACAGCCTACTGCACGCCAGAAGCTGGGAAGTGTGAGCCCAGCCTGTGCCCGTCCAGGCTCCTGGCCTAGTTGACCGCCAGACCCCCAGACCCCACACAGGGCGCAGGGGCAGGTGGACGGTAAGGCTTGAGATGCCTCGAGGTGACCAGTGGGAGGACGGGATCCAGGGGCCCGTCCGGGCTGCGCATCTGGTGTCTGGTGGCCGCCGAGACACGGGGCCCGAGGACGAGTCAGCAGAGCCTGGGACAGAGCCATGCTGGTGGGATGGCGAGGGCAGGGCCCAGACAGGAGAGGAGCCGGGGGCGAGGGGAGTGGCCAAGGGGAGTGCAGGACCGGGTGGGTTGCTATGGGAATGGGGGGGGCGGTCTCCTCCTTGTGGTTCTGGGAGGAGAGGTGTAAGCACACGGCTGGGCCGCTGGGAGGGCAGACACCTGCACCAGAGGGGAGCTGGCCTGCTGGCGGCACGGAGCACCCCGCCGCAGACACCTGCAGGGGCCACACGGCCTCCGACCCTGACCGTCTGGCTCCAGGGGCTGGGGGAAGTGGAGGGGTGGCCGAGAGGGCGGAGCTGGGCTCCTTTGGGGGCACCACCCCATGGGCTTGTGGGCAAGGGCTTCCGCCCCGAGAGCAGCTGGGCTCCTGGCACCCCGGCCTGACGACCGCCCAGAATGGTCCGGTGCGCTGGCTTCCGTCGCTGTCCGGCATCCCACAGCGCTTTGCCTCCCCGAACAGAGCAGGGAGGCGAGTCCGTGCTGCCCACGGCCCAACGCCCCGGGGAGGCCACATGACATGGGATGGGCACCCTGCTGAGCAGCCAGGTGGGGGGGGGGGGGCCCTCTGCGCGGCCCGTGCGCCCCAGGAGCTCTCGGGGCTGCGGCTTGGCTCCCTACTCCCACCATCACCATGGGCTCAGCACCAGAAGGAAGCCAGGCCTGCCTGAGCGCATGGGCAGGAGCCGGGCAGCCCCACGTCCCTCCTGTCTGGTCCCCTCCGGGACAGGTGCCGGACTCCGAGAGCTGTGCGCCCACACGGCTGGGCCGCTGCTCCTGGGGCACGTGAGGTCGTCTCCGGCCTGGACGCCCCCCGCCCCTGCGGGTGCCCCCACGCCCTCCCCGACCCTCCGGGGCCGACTGGCTCCTTATCCTTGCTGACCTGCTCAGCGCCCCTGGCGCCCACATTCCGCCCTGTCCCGCTGTCCTGCACGGACTGTCCTGCGGCCCTGCTGGGACCGGGTGCCTCCGCTGGGCAGGGGCCAGGTCCCACCGCCCAGAACACCCACGGCCCCCACCGGGCCGGACCCGTCAGGCCTCCCAGACCCCAGGTCTGGACCCTGCAGCGGGAGTGGACGTGGTGCCCGGGGGCACGGGCCTAGGTGCCTGGCCAGAGGGGTCACGGGTGCGGGCCCGGAGGCCGTACTCACATTCGCTGCTGACCAAGCGCTCCAGCACCCGCCTCTGCTTCTGGAGGGACTTGGGGACGGGGCCCGGCTGTGCCGCTCCCTCTGCAAGTGACGCACATATGGACGACCTAAGCAGGTAAGTCCTCTCAGGGCAGCTGTGGGTCTGGGGACCCCGGGGCCTCTGTGAGTCCTCCATGGGCCGGTCGGGGCCACCTCCCTGGCAGCCAGCTCCGACCCTGCAGCCCCAACATGCAGGGGTGCCCTGGTCAGCATGACTCATCCCCAGACACCTCTGCTGGCCGCGTCCCCTGGCACGCTTGTCCCCTGGAGTACAGTGGGCTCCCACCAGGCCTGTCCCTGTCCCCCCAGCCCTGGCGCCCGCATTGGGCAGCTGAGTGCTGAGCCCGGACCAGAGGATCCTCTCCTCGCGTCGCAGCCGCCACCTGCCACAGCCCGGGCCTGGCAAGCCCTGGTTCTCCTGATGCTGGGCACCACGGGGCCTTTGAGGCCTGGCTCGGGCGGGAGGCGCGTGAGCGAGAGAGGCCAAGGACCACGGAAACGGTCTGGCGCGCGGGCAGCAGGGGCCCAAGCTGGCACCGCAGGCTCCAGGACCCCACAGTGGCAGCCCCAACCTCGCCCCATCAGGCACGCCTCTGCAGGGTGCTGCCCCCCAAGCCCCGGCCTCCAGGGCCCCTGCGCTCGCCCCAGCAGTGTCCCCGACCCTGGCCCGGGAGCAGGACAGTCCTCGGCGGGTCTAGCTGGGCGGGGTCCTGCCTGGAGACCCCGGGGTGGGGGGCAAAGGCTTCCCCAGCAGCCACCCCTGTTGCTGTGCTGTTGGCAGGGGGCAGCCCTGGGGGGCCAGAGAGGGCTGCGCGGGGCCCTGGGCACAAATCCCTCCTCAACGGCTGCAGGCGGATGCTCCCCCAAGGACGCAGAGGCAGTCGGGTCAGACCCCGGGAAACGGGGTGGCCACTCCCGGCCGGGCGCCCGCTGCCCTGCGCTCCTGGCCTCCTGTCCTCCTGCCTGGCTGCTGGTGTGGAGTCTGGGGGAGGCCTGCCTCAGGGAGGCCATCAAGCCACAGTGGGCTCAGCGCCCCACAAGCCCAGGCATCCGGGGACCCGCTCCCCACCACACCTCTTACTGCGCCCCGTCCCCACCGGAGGAGCAGGACACCCCGAGAAGGACCAGCTTCATGGCTCTGCCCGTGGACTGCACCGGAGCTCAAGCAGGGCTCGGGAAGGCCACTCCCAGGACAGGACGACACCCAGAGGGGCTTGCCTGGGCCTTAGAGGGGACTCGGGGGTCTCTGCCCAGGACCCCACATAGGCTCCCAGGGGAGCCCCCCGTGTCCAGCAGAGAAGCCCAGAGGTCCCCGCAGGAGGCCCGGCCCCGTAAGGCTCACGTACCCTGCTCGTTGACCTGACCCACGTTCTCCAGCAGCTCGGACACGGCCACCTGCTTCTTCTTCTTGGGATTGAGCTTCCAGTACATGACCAAGGCCGCCTTGCGCACCGCCCGCTCCAGGTCGGTCTCGGAGGAGAGCTGCTTCACCTCCTGCTCGTTCTCAAAAGTGATGCCTATGACACAGGAGGCATCACAGGCCTCGTCCCGGTGCTTTCCAGGCTCTGTCCCCCCAGGGCGGCTGGGAAATCCGGGTCCCGCACAGCCGGCCCTTCCCGAGGAGACCGCTTGCCGCGGAGGGAGATGGGCCCGGGTCCCGCGGGCGCTGGAGCTGCCTCTCCCCCCCCCACTGTCAGGGCCGTTGGCGCTCCCCCCCCCCAAGGGCAGTGAGGCCGGAGATGGGGACAGGGCTTTCCGTCCTTCCAAACATCTTCCAAGTTGTCCCCTCGAGCGCACATTTCTTTCCAGGCCGGGAAGCACATGGTATGACAAAGGGGGGGTGTGAGGGGCACGTGGGGCCCCGGCTGGCCCCCTGCAGGACGTGCGCTCCGCCGGGCCTCACGGGCTCCCTCCTGGCCTCGGGGAACCGCCAGCTGCAGCCGCGGGGGCCGCACGGACTGGCTCGGGCCAGCGGCAGCGCGAAGCCCCTGCTCCTGCCCAGGACAGGAGCCCACGGAGACCCGCCATCCCGCGCTCTCAAAGGCATCCGCCCCACTTCCAAAGAGCGGAGATTCTGCATGATAACGTGGCTCTTAAACACACGATACAAACCAGGAGAAAATATTGCAAACTCAGAGCATTTCTGTCTGCGTTTCAAGATCACGGCTCATTTGTGTCCTGTTTTCTTTATATTCCAAGTTTTATACAAAAAACACAAAGCAGTTTCCTGGCCTGGGAAAAAGTCGTTTAAAAAAACCCTTCGTGACACAAGCTCTCGTCTCCCCGAGGCTGAAGCTCCCGGAGCAGAAGGGCCCCCGTGCCTCAGGCCCCCGCCCGCTCCCGAGGAGCTGGTGGTCCAGGGGCTCTGCTGCGGCGCCTCCTCGGGGGGCTGAGGACACCAACACGCGCCAGGGGACAGCCCACAGCGCGCACCGCCAACCGCGGCGAAATGGGATCCGCACCTCTTGCCCAGCAGCGGCATCAGCACGGACTTCCCCAGGACTTCCCCGCCGTCACCTGACGGGCAAGCCCCGCCCCCGGGGCCAGGCACCTGAGCCACTTCCCGCGAACCCACCTTTCCTGTCGGTCAGGCACCGGCGCAAGAGCTTTACAGCCTCCCGCCGGCCCTGCTTGGCGGCGAGGATGAGCCAGTCGACGGCTGTGCAGTTGTTCAGCTCCTCGTCCCCGGCGCCCGCCAGGAGCAGGTAGTGCTTCCCCACCTGCGGCGAGAACCCGCTGAAGCCTTGCCCCGAGGCGCCCCGCGTGTGCCCAGGCCAGGGAGCCCTGTGGCATCTGTGCCTACTGGCCCGTGAGGGACCCCAGGGATGGTGTGGACCCCATCCTGGCGGCAGGAGGGGCATGGAGGGCTTCCTGGAGGAGGAGGGGGAGCCCCAGGCGGGCTGGGAGGAACCCCCAGAGGGGCCCCCGGCTCCCAGGGCTGGACCCTGGCACGCTGGCTCACCTCCGTCTGCGCCTTGGCGTCCCCCGCCTTGGCCCTCTCCAGCACGTCTCCAAAGGGCGCCTCCACATCTGCCTTCACAGGCCCTTGAGTAACACAAGACAAGAGCACATCAGCCGCGGGCCACGGCCGACCCGGGCCATCACTGATGTCAGGCGGATGTGGACGGAATATGCTGGAACGCGGCCTTCGGGCGACACAGGCACCCTGGAGCGCAGTAGCCAAACCTCGGTGGCAGCTCCGAGCGGCAGGAAGGGCCCACGCTTACCCCGGGCGCAGGCCTGCTCGCGTGGGGCTCCAGAAAGATCCCGGCTCCGGGGTGGAAGCCCGGACCTACGGGGCACCTGAGCCCCGGTGAACACTGGCGCGTGCCCCCCGGACAGCGCCGGCGTCCCGTGGCTCTGGGAGGTCAGCGTCGGTGCTCGCACTCAGACGCACGCTCACACGGGCCCCACGCTGGACGGTAACCGGGGCGCCCGCAGCACCCCCAGGGCTCAGGAGGCCGGTCACCCCCCACGCCCCCCAGTCTCCTCCCACGGTGCCACCAACCCTTGCGCGTTTTCCTTGGGGCTGTTCTCCCGCAGGTCCGGCTGCGCTCCCCGAAGGGTCCCGGCACGCAGGGCACGCTGCAGTCTGCCTCCCAAGGCGGCCTCTGACTTGCAGGGCCCCAGGAGCCTGGCCCCACAGCCTTAGGGGCCATGGCAGCCTCGGGCAGGAAACGCAACGGCTGTGTCCCGTCCAAGTCCGGACCCACGGCCCTCCTCAGCGGGTGGCAGGTCCAGGGCGCCCCAGGTACCCATGGGACGCACAGGCTCACCTCACTGCGGGGCTCCCGCTCAGGAGGGACGCACCCCTCACCCCCGGGAGTCTGTGCTGCCCCCCAAGGGCCGGCTTCCTGTGGGCTCCCCCGGGCCTCTCACCAGGGCCCCCAGCCCCGCGTCTGGGGCCTGCGTCTCCCTGGGGCCTGCAGGGGCGCAGCCAGAACACAGCGGGCGCCCTGTGCCCTGGGACTGCGTGCTGCCTGCCCTGCCCAGCGTGGCCTAGGCGCGTCGCCCTTCCCTCGTGCCCGGGGCCTCGGGGCTTGGTTGGCGGTCAGCACCCATAGACCGGGGGTGGGGGGGGCAGGACGGGCGCCGGGCCCTCGGTCCCCGTGCAACCGTGAGGCAGTGTGTGGCTCAGAGAGGGGAGCACACCTGACCCGTGGGCACGACCTGCTGAATTCAGACAGCAGTGCCAGCTCAGCTTCGGCCCCCCCTGCACCTCACCACCCCCCTGCACTTGCCTGCACCCGCCCTGACCCTGGCCCCGCCCAGGACAGCCTCCATGGGGAGAGGGAGGCTGTAGAAAGGCTTGGGGGGCGGGGATGGTGCTGTAGGAAAGGGCCGGGTGGAACCCAGCCAGGTAACATCGTGTGTGCTCATCCTGGTGGGTCCCTGCACCAGGGGGTCCCTCAGGGGGGTGGGGGGTCCTGTCCACAGAGAGCTGGGTCCCTGCACCTCGAGGTCCACACAGGGGTAGGGGGTCCTGTCCACAGAGAACCGGGTCCCTGCATCAGGGGGTCTACACGGGGAGTGGGGGGTCCTGTCCACAGAGAGCTAGGTCCCTGCACCTCGTGGGTTTCACCCCCTTTGTGGTTTTGGACTCTGGTTTTCATGAACAACGGGGTGACTATTTGCAGCCCCCAGCCCCCCCCCCACCCGTCCAGGGCCAGCTGAGCTCAGGCCGGGGGTCTCAGCAGGTCATCACTCCCCTGACTCCCTGGGGAAGGGGGTTTGGCCCCAGCTCCTCGTCACACACCCAACCAGACGGATGGACGTGCCCGGAGGGGGCCAGTCCCCCAGGTACCAGGAGCGGGAAGGCCTGTGACATCTCTCAGTGCTGGCTGGGGGCGGAGTCATCAATGTTGCTAGGTTGGGGGGGGGCGGGCGGCTTCCTGGAGGAAGCGATGACTGAGGCTGGGAACGCAAGGACAGGGTTCAAGGTAAGCGAGGAGGGCGCGCCGCCAAGTCTCTCAAGGTCTCAGGAAAGCACCGCACCCAAAAGAGCCTCGTCTGAGCTGCCATCTGTGCTGTGACAGGACATCCTCCAGCGAGGGGGCCACGGCCCGGCACAGGAACCAGGGGAGCAGGGCTCGCACCAGCGTCGTAGGAAGTCCCTCGGGTGCCCCTGGCCTGCGTGACCAGAGCGGAGAACCAAGCCGCGACTTGTCCGCTGCCAGCAGGTGCCGTCAGCAGGTGCCTGACCCGGGGCCTCCACGCTCTGCGCCTTAGGACCCCACAGCGGCAGGGCGCTGGCCGCCCAGCGCTGAGCCCCCCACCCCGGCCCCCACCTGTGGCTCCCGCCGGACACCTGGAGGCCCGCCTGGCTTCCTGCGGCCCCTCTCCACCGGCCCCAGCCACGGGCCAGCACAGCCACAGGGCCCTCGTGTGGAATTTCTAAGGCTCCCCAACACCCTCTCCGTATCATGAGCCCTGAAGCACGGCCGCCCTGACCGGCACCCTGACCCCTGCCCTGGGGCCTCCCTCTTGGAGCCCCTGGCGCCCAGAGCACATGCAGGGGCCCCCGGAGTGCAGGGCCCACCTGCCATACCGTCTCCGCCCCCGCTGCGCTGGTCCCCAGCAGCACTGGGGGGAGCATCCTGGCAGCTCAGCATCCCTGCCCTGGGCCTGCACCGGGGTCCCTGGGGAGAGGCCCCGCAGCCCTCTGACGAGCACCATCCCGGCGTGTGCGCCCATCTCGAGCTCCCGGCTCCCCGGCCAGGGCCTTGGGCACCCAGCTCTCGCCGTCCCCCGGGTTTGTCTGACTGAGTTAGAGAAGTGGGGGGCTAACGCAGGGGGCCCAGCTGGGCGGCAGTGCTGCCTCACTCCCGCTCCCCGGGACCTGGAGGTGCCTACCTGGGTCTCCCTGCCCGTGCAGACATGCAGGTGAGGAAGGAGCGGGGGCATGTGCTCTCGGGCTGTGCAGGGCTGGCAGAGACACAGAGGACGCGGAGTGGGACCCCACCCCGCAGGACCGCCGGGCCAGCGTCTCTCCCGCTCCTGGGGGCAGGGGGCCAACAGGCCACCGCTGTTTCCTCTTACGTGAAACCTGCAGTCCTGACTGCCGTCCCGGGACGCTTGCACATTCAGATCGAAACCAAGTGTGTTTCCAGCCCTGGCTTTTGTGCTCGGCAGCCGCGAGGCGTGTGTGGCCGAGAGCCCGGGGTCAGAACCCCTCAGCGGCCCGGAGGCCTCGGAAACAGCGGAGAACACGGTGACCTTTCAAGGAGATGCAGGGATCAGGAGCGCCCGAGGACAGGCCGCGTTTCTGGAATAAACCAGGCCGTGGCCCCGCGTGACCTGCGCAGGGGAGCTCCAGGCCCGCGGCAACCGGGCTCCATCTCCGCCGGCTCGGCCACCCTTAACCTGGAGCCTCGGGTCACTCAGCGTTGGCCACTGGGGCACGTCTGTGCCTCCGCGTCCTCGTCTCTACGTGGGGCCACACAGAGCTTCCTGCACCGGCCGCCATGAGGGGGTGTGACGGGGCCCAGGGACAGGGCCGGCCACGGGGTACACACAGACGCCCACAGCAGGTGCTCGTCGGGGGCTTGGGCTGCAAGGGCCGCACTGCTGAGCTGGCGGCGGTCGTTTTGAGCAGTGGCCTCTAGAGGAAGGAGAAAGGGCAGCGCAGGTGTGGCCTGGGGCAGTGGGCGCTGGACTGTGTCAACCGTGCGGGCCATCTGGGGGAGCAAGGCCTCCTGCCAAGCCCGGGGATACGGGGGTCCCCGCGTCCTGGGCGCCCGCGGGGACAGAGCACGTGGCAAAAGCAGCCGCACCCGGCTCCTGAACACGTGCTCACAGCTGGGCTGTAGCCAACAAGGCTCTCCCGGGAGACGTGTGCACACACGGGCGCTGGACACACACGGCCCCAAGCTCACAGGAACACCAGTCACCGAACAGGAGTTCAGGAAGGGGGGCCCCAGGAGGTCTGAACCGGGGCCAGGCGGCCTGGGGACGTTCAGGAAGCATATCAGCGCCCGCGGGGTGGGGGCCCGACTCAGCACCCGCCTGCACGCGTGGGGGCCTGAGGAATGTCACCCGATGCGCACGGTCCTGGCACTGGCACGACCCCCGCACGACTCCTCACGGCTGCGGTGCTCTCGCCCTTCACAGATGCACACGCGGGCATCTGCAGCCTCCTGACTCCCCAAGGGCACGCGCGGCCCAAGGGTCCCACCACGGCTGTCGCCGGCCCTTCCCGGCCCATCCCAGGGCCCGACGACCTGTGAGTCGCGGTGCATGGGGACAGACACGAGCTCCGGGGGGGCCCGGCTGGGAGAGGCTCAGGGAGAGCTGGCCCTGGAGCCAGATGGCGGGCAGCGCCGCACGCAGCATGGGCTCTACACCCTGAGGTGCCCACACCGCAGACCACAGCCCACTTCCCTGCCTGCATAAGGCACGGGCCCCTGCACAGAAGGGCCCGACGCCCGGTCGGCTGGCAGCATGCACGGCAAGGAGAGCGGAGCTCGGGACATTTCTGCTCCCACCGAGAGTCTGCATGTGTGGGTGCCGGGCCCTAGCACCCCAGGAGTGGCAGCAGGACCAGAGCTCCGGGTGGGCCAGCAAGAGCCCCACGTGGGAACTGGAGCCTGCGGGCACCTGGCGGGCGGGGCGACAAGAAGACGCAGGGAAATCGTGGGGTGAGGCACCCCAAGGCGTGTGGTACCAGCCCGTCTCCCCACGAGCCTCAGGCCTGGAGTGCCCAGTGAGGCCCAAGCGCTGCCTCCTGCGGCCCCTAGAGCAGGAGCAGTGTCAGCGGCGGCCAGGCAACGGCTCCTCCCAGCGGCTGTCTCCATCACAGGCCTGACGCAGCCCCATTATCCCCCTGAGCCCCCCCACCTGGACTGGGGGCCCAGGGCTCATGGGCCCCGCCATACCCCACCCTGGACCGGGGGGCGCCCCTTCCTGCCAGCCCCCCCCACTCACTCACTCGGGCCTCCCCTGTTCCCACACAGCGGGGTCCCGCCACCCAGCCCCGGGGCCCAGAGCACAAGCCCTCCCAGCCCTAGGCTTCCCTCTGCGGCAACCCCGACTGTGCCCGGCTGGGGTCGGGGCACACCTGACTCACCTGTGCCGCCCGTGGCCACTGAGGGCTGCGCTGGGGAGCAGGAGGTGGATGGAGGCCTGACCAAGCTCTGGTGCCCTGCCCAGATTCAGGGAGGGGCCCCATGACCCAGCCCTAGCACCCTGCCCAGATTCACCAAGGGGCCCCATGACCCAGCCCTAGCACCCTGCCCAGATTCACCAAGGGGCCCCATGACCCAGCCCTAGCCCCTGCCCAGATTCACCAAGGGGCCCCATGACCCAGCCCTAGCACCCTGCCCAGATTCACCAAGGGGCCCCATGACCCAGCCCTAGCACCCTGCCCAGATTCACCAAGGGGCCCCATGACCCAGCCCTAGCACCCTGCCCAGATTCACCAAGGGGCCCCATGACCCAGCCCTAGCACCCTGCCCAGATTCGTCGAGGGGCCCCATGACCAAGCCCTAGCACCCTGCCCAGATTCACCAAGGGGCCCCATGACCCAGCCCTAGCACCCTGCCCAGATTCACCGAGGGGCCCCATGACCCAGCCCTAGCACCCTGCCCAGATTCACCGAGGGGCCCCATGACCAAGCCCTAGCACCCTGCCCAGATTCGTCAAGGGGCCCCATGACCCAGCCCTAGCACCCTGCCCAGATTCACCGAGGGGCCCCATGACCCAGCCCTAGCACCCTGCCCAGATTCGTCGAGGGGCCCCATGACCAAGCCCTCGCACCCTGCCCAGATTCACCGAGGGGCCCCATGACCCAGCCCTAGCACCCTGCCCAGATTCGTCGAGGGGCCCCATGACCCAGCCCTAGCACCCTGCCCAGATTCGTCGAGGGGTCCCGTGAACCCTCTGTCCCACTCCGGTCCTCACACCACCTCACCCCTGCCCCTGGAAGGTCCCTAAGGGAGCAGAGACCTGGGTTGGGGTTGCTCCAAGCAACCCGGCCTGAGGATGGAGACAGTGATCCACAGGGCACTGGGGACCTGGGCCCAGGCGACTCCAGGTGGCAGCTGGTCCCAGAGGGAAGTGTCTCTGCCGCTCCCGGACCAAGGGGACTGCCTGGCCCAACGGCCCTGAGAGGCGGCCACAATGGGCAGGGGGACATGGGCTTCCCCGTGCTGGGTGGGACCCGCATGGAGGGGCTGCCCTCCTGCCCCCCCGTGGTCCTGGTGGGGACCGCCCGCTGGCCCAGGGCGTGCGCAGGTCGGCGCTGAGCCGTCACGTCATAGATAAGACGGGACCATGACACCTGCTAGGCCCCAGGCCGTTCATCGCCGGGAGGGCCCGAGGGACCTGCCCCGCAGGAGGCCACCTGCCGGACTCGCCGCTCGCCTGGCTTCACGCAGCGCTGGTGGCGCTGAGGACGGTCAGCTTGCAGCCCCAGCCCCTTACCTGCTCTGTCCGCCCTTTCCTGGCTCCGAGCATTCAGGGCCCGGACCGCAGCGGGGGCAGCCGCGTTGGCCGCATCTGGTCCCGGAGCACGGGGCGCCCCCCTCTCGTCCTGTTCCACCGAGGCAGTGGCATTGAGCCGCGAGCGAGCTTGGGGCTGCGGTGGCGGAGGCTGTGGGCCAGAGGGGCTCGCAGGGGGGCTGCTGGCGTCCATCCTGCCCGAGAGAAAAGCCGAGGGTCAGACATAGGGCGCCAGGCCCAGCCGGAGAGGGGACAGGAAAGGGATGGGTGGGGGCTGCCTCCTGGTCTATGAGGGATCTCCCTCAACCTCACGATAGTCACCTAGACCTTCCCACTTTAACAGATGAGGAAACCGAGGGAAGAAATTCCCTCGAGGCCTCTGGCTCTACAGGCCCCACAGCAGTCATGAGCTCGGGCCCTCCATCCTGAGGCCTGGAGTCCAGCCTCACCGGGCATGCGCCATGTGACCCCAGTGTCTTTGTCTGAGTGGCAGGAACGGTGCAACCTTGTGAGGTTCCAGTGAGATGCTCCACACGGAGCTGAGCACGGTGCCTGGCTCGGGGCGGAGGTGCATGGCTCGGTGCACGGTTTGCATGCCTGCACGTCATATGTCCACCCCCGTCCATGAAAGTGACCCTATTTGCAGGTGTGATTAAGGATCTTGGGATGAGATCACCCTGGTTGTGGGTGGGCCTGATCCCATGACCAGTGTCCTGACAAGAGGAGGTAGGAAACAGGGACACAGAGAGAGCACCACGTGAAGATGGCGCTGGGGACAGGAAACACAGCTGCAACCACGGGCCACCCAGGGTCAAGAGCCTTCACCAGAAGCCCGGGGGGAGGCCGGGAAGGATGACCTTGGAGCCCCCAGAGGGAACCAACCACAGAGAAAAAGTTCATAAATGTGAGAAGGTTAAGTGGAAGGGAGGAAGGGAAGGTGAGGAGGGGAGGGGTGGGGGGGAGGAGGGGAGGGCTGGGGGGCTTGGAGGGGGGAGGGGTACAGGGAGATGTGGAGGAGGGGTGGGGAGGTGGGGAGGAGGGGTGAGGGTAGGGAGGAGGGGGAGGTGGGGAGGGGTTAGGGTGGGGGGAGGTGGGGAGGAGGGGTGGGGGAGGCGGGGAGGAGGTCCCGCCGACGGCTTGGGCAGGTGAGTGGTGCACAGCCTGGTGCGGGTGGAGGCCCAGGAACAGGGAATGAGGGTTCTTCGGCCCTCGGGGACCCGGGCGGGACTCAGTCAGGGGACCCCACGGCCCGCGGCAGAATGGCAGGAAGTACCAGGGCCACAGAGCCGGCTGGAAGCTCGGGGAGGAGCCACATGGGCGGGCGGACCCGGGGCCAAGCGCCCCTGAGCCTTTGGGCGAAACGTGTGCCTGGGCCCGGGGTGGCCCGTCAGACTCCGAGAAGACACCGCGAGCCGCCCCGGATCAAGGCCACGGCCGCCCTCGTCGCCCAGCCGGGAGCATGAGCGCGGAGCAGGGAGAGGCTGCCCTGCATCCCCGGCAGGCCACGTAGGCGGGACAAGCGTCCCAGTGCGGGGCCGCGAGGACCAGACAACACTGGACGCGGTGGGCGGCACCCGGGCCCGGCTCCATCACCGCTGCCACGCAGGAAGGGGCAGGGGCCCAGGCACCACGTGGCCCTGCCCGCCCTGTCCCCCAGCCACCATGGGTACCCAACACGGGATCTGCATCCACCAAACAACCCCACAAACTTCAGTCTGAGCATTCCCGCCCCCGAGGGATAGCGTCCGTGTCCTGCGACATCCCAGGGCACGGTGGGGACACGGGCAGCCCCAGGAGCCCCCTGCCATCAGCTTGCTGCTCCCAGCTGCTCCCCGGCCGCAGGCCTTAGGGACCAAACACAGAGGCGACTCCCGTGAACCCCGTGCTTCGGCCGCACACGCGGAGCGGAGGGCTCCTGGAGCCAGTGCAGGTGGGGCCACGCAGGTCACCCCCTACGCAAGGCGGCAAGCGCGTCTGCTCTATAGGCCCCACGGGGCCAGTCTCAGCCCCAGCCCCCAGGCCAAGCACCACCCCCTTGGCCTTGGGGACGCCCACTTGTGCCAGGCCCCCACGTCATGAATAGCAGCAGGGATGGGCACGTGTCTGGGGGCTCCCGGGGCGTCCCACACGGCCCGGGGTACAGGCACCACTGCCGGCCAGTGTGCCTGATGGGCGGGCGGCTTAAGCTTCAATCCAACCTCGGCCTGTTTCATGGATGAGGAAACGCGGGTGGAGAAGGTAGAGCTGTGCTGGCGGCCTCAGGCTTGTGGAGCCGGAATCCCACGCAGAGCCTGTATCCGGGTGGGGGCTGTTGTGTTCCAGCCCCAGCCGCCTCCCGCCCGCTCCATCCACCCCGCACGCCAGCCCCTCTTCCCACGCCGGCTGAGCCGAGGGCCCTGGGCCTCCCTCCTGGAAGGTCCCCTGCCGCGGGCGGGAGGGACGGCGTGGGCCAACGGGACACGAGTCCCACTGTGCCCGGGCGCAGGGCCACTCAGCCTCTGTGCGCCTCGGCCTCCCGGTCTGCACGAGGGGGTAACTCCCCCGTGTTGGGCCGGGGACTGAGGGTGTGAGGGCGAGGACGTGGTCCGCAGACCCTAAAACATTAAAGCACCCAGCGCCCCCGACCCAGGCTGGATCTCCTGGGGCTGAACCAGGGCACGTGCGTAGAAACCTGTCCTCTGGGACACAGGGCACGCGCGGGCTGCCTGTGGGCTGGGGTCCCACGTCGCTTGCAGTCAAGCGACCAGTTCGAGTAAACTCTTGGTGAGTAGGAAGGCATGAAGGTTCTCTGAGTTGGTCAGAAGAGCCTCTCACGTGCAGGTCAACAAGGCGAGTCGCTGCATGGCGGGGTCACGGGCACGGTCACACGCTGTTCCCCCCCCCCCCCCCCCCCCCCCCCCCCCCCCCGCACACTCGCTGTGTCTGGCCTTTCCTGCCGTAACAAGCTCTCTCCCCGGTGATCCTGGGTGCCCTGAGGGCAGGGGCGCCCACCTTTACCTAGAACACCGGCTGCCCTGCCCGCACCGGGGACGGCAAGAGCCTCGGCTGGGTGACATGGGGCCCTGCATGTGACGGAGCAGCACCCCCAGGCCCCAGACCACGGCTGCAAGACAAGTGCATCTTCCCGTAGATCCCCGCAGCCCGGGCGGAGGGGTGCAGCCCACCCCCTGCCACCTGAGGCCAGAGCGGCGTCGCTCAGAGCCTGTCACTGTGCAAGATCCAGAGAAGCAAAGTGCTGGCATTCTTTCCCCGTGAGCACCAAGGCATATTTTTATCCCAACAAAACACAAACTACCGACACCACGGAGCTCGGCTGAGGAGCTGCCGCCCGCACGTCTCCGGACACACGCAGCACAGTGACCACGCATGGCCTTCTGCCCCAAAGGCTCTAACCCGTGTGCAGCAAGGCCCCGCTCCGCTGCCCTGGTGGGGGAGGGGGCAGTCCACCTCTGAGGCACCCCCCACGGGAAGCTGTAAGGTCGCTGAGCGCCTTCTGGCCAGAGCCTCGCACCAGAAGCCCGGCCCAGGGGAGTAGGCAGGGACACTCTCAGGCATTCGGGGCAAACCGGCACCATCCAGAGGGGCACCCCTGCCCCTTACAGCCCCTCCGCCCACAGCGACCTCCACAGACCGTCACCGCAACCTGTATACAAATAAACGTTCCAGGCACAGCTGGCTGTTGGTACAACACTGTTAAACGGGATTTAAAGCAGCCTGAGGATTATCCTCCGGTGTCTTGAGAATGAAAGGAAAAAGCTCCCTGCAGAAAAGAGGAAAGAAGGTGCCCCCTGGCCTGTTAGGACTGGCTCTCTCTGGGTGCATGGATGATTCGCGGCTTTGGTCTATTCTTTTCCTAAACGTATTTCCCTAATTTTCTCTAACAGCTGTATATGGCTTTGGAAATTAAAACAAAGTCGGGGGCCCCCGGGAGCTCAGCGGGTGAGCATCTGCCTCTGGCTCAGGCCTGGGATTGAGTCCCGTGTTGGGCTCCCCGCAGGGAGCCTGCTTCTCCCTCTGCCTGTGTCTCTGCCTCTCTCTGTGTCTCTCATGAATAAATAAATAAAATCTTAAAAAAAAAAAAAAAAAGGGAAATTAAAACAAACTAGATTTTAAAACGCATCTGTGCCGGAGCCCTGAGGGAAAGGGCTGGGGGTTCCCAAGGTCTGGGAGGTCTGCTCCAGTGTGGCCCAGCCCAGCCCCGGGCACAGGGCTGCTCCTCAAGACAAGGGCACAGAGCCCTTGGAGGCTCCCAGATACCTATTTTTGCCCCAGAGTATTAAGGGCCCAAGCAAGGAACATTCCAACTCCACTCAATGTGCCAAGTTCACAGAAAGTGGGAGGCAGGAGGGAATGCCCAACCCTTGGTCAAGGACAGCCATGCACGATGCCCAGGGGCCGAGCCCGCACTGCATGCCCAGCCCCTGCTCTGCGCCCGGCCCCGGCGGGTCAGCACACCTGGACTGCGGGACGACCCCTTGCTACGCACTGTGCAGGGCCTCCCTGCCCCAGAGCGCTTCTGTAGGGCTGGCCTCTGAGCAGCTCACCCCCGGGGGGAGGACACCTAAACAGGCGGCTACAAAGACTGAGCAGCATTTGGGTGCAGGCACCCCAAGGGGGGTTCTCACTCAGCTTTGGGAAGCAAGGTAGGGACAGTGGAAGGAGGCCCTGACTCAGCCTTCAGGACAAGCAGGCGTGAGGCAGGCGAGGATGGCAGGAAGGAGGAACGGAGGAGTGTGGGCACCCCAACAGGGAACTGCCCAGAAGAAAAGGCAGCGGAGGGAGAGTGACCTGCGACGTGGCCAGGAAGGGGCGGGAGGCTGGGAAGTGACCCCCGGGAGTGTGGGCAGCTAGGGCAGGAGCCTCGGGCCTGAATGGGCACT
Organism: Vulpes lagopus; assembly: GCF_018345385.1. Classification (NCBI taxonomy): domain Eukaryota; kingdom Metazoa; phylum Chordata; class Mammalia; order Carnivora; family Canidae; genus Vulpes; species Vulpes lagopus. Next base: position 355,035 of record NW_024570855.1, on the reverse strand, counting down.
GGGCCTCGGAGCCAGAGTGCAGCGTGGGGCCAGGAGTGCAGGAGGACGGTGCCCAGAGGGAAGTGACAGTTACAGAACCACTGGGGTGTGTGGGGACAGGGCGGGGACACCAGGGAAGGGGCTGGTGACCCTCCGGGGGAAGCTAAGGAGGCTGGTCCAGGGCAGGCATCTGCCTGTGGTTCTGGGCCCAGGAGAGAGAAGAGTGTCGGCAACTGAACGTGGCGCGGGGGGGGGGGGGGGGGGGGGGGGGGGGGGGGGGGGCGAGGAGGCCTGGCTTGTGGCTGGGGCCACGGCAGCGGTGCCACGGTCTGTGCTGGGGACGTGGGAGAGGGCAGGAGCCATTTAAAGCTCCCTCCCTCCTAGGATCCTTAGCATCATCGTCCTGGCCCTGGTTTGGTGTCTGTCCCAGAGCTGGGGTACCTCTGGGCCAGGGGTGAGCCGGGGACCCCTCTGTCGCCAGCCCCCGGGGCCTGTCCAGCTCTGGCGCGGGAGGGGCTGGAAGGCGAGAGCAAGGAGCCCTCCACGCAGTCTTCGCCTGGGAAGGCGGGTGTGGGTCTCCCAGCATCCCTCCCTCCTTCCAGGTCCTTCCAGGTCCGGCTGGGCTGCGTGGGGGCGGCGCCCTACGGAGCAGGGATATGAGGAGCCCTCCTCCAAGTCTCAGCTCAGACACCTGGGGCTGCCCTGAGACGCAGCCCCTGGGGACGCGGGGCCGGGCCCGGACAGCGGGGAGCCTGCCCCGGGGCTTCTGCGGGCGAGGCTCCCCGGCGGGCAGCAGAGAGGGTGCCCGGACCCGCAAGTGACCGACCCGCAGCAGGGAGAGCCCTCGGGAGCAGGCCGGGGCCAGGGGTCGCCATGCAAGGTGACGGGCGGGGCCGGCCTCCTCGTCCAGCTCCTCCGGGCCGGGCCCGCCTCCCCGCCCCCGCTGACCCCAGCCCCCGGGGCTCTGATTCCTGCTCCCTGACACTGCACCGGCCCGCACCGAGGCTGGGCGATTCGCTCCCGCGTCCCCAGGGCTGGGCGACATCCCTGACCCTCGGCGGGCTGTGCGGGCGGGACCCCCTCCCCTCCCCCCCCTCCCCTCCCCCTCCCTCGCCCCCCCACCCCCCCGGGCGCCCTGGGTCCCCCCGCCCCGCCGCCTCCCGGTGCTCGGAGCCGCGGGGCCCCGCGAGGCCCGAGGGCGCCCCCCGCGGCAGGCCCCGCCCCCGCCTCCCGGGACCCGCTGGGGCCGCTGCGCAGGTGGAGAAACTGAGGGCGGCGGCGGGCGGCGCCTCCCGGCTGCCCTCCCAGCGCCCGCCGCCCGCCGCGGGGTACTCACCGGCCGCGAGTGGGCCGCGCGACGCCCTCGGGCTCCGGGCCTGCCGCGGCGCTGCTCGCGAGAGCCGGACGCCCCGGGGCGGAGCGGACGGGCCTGCGGAGCCGGCGACGCGAGCGGCGGGGAGCGCCTGCGAGCGCGGCCCCCACGGGGCGGGGCGGGGCCAGCGCGGGGCGGGGCCAGCGCGGGGCGGGGCCTCGGGCCGACCTCCACTCCCGACGCGGCTCGGAAGACGCGGCGCCGGCTCGGCCCGCGGAGCGGCCGGCGCGCCTGCCAATCACCGCACGCCTCCGCCAATCACGGGGCCCCTCGCCTGGCCGCCGCCGGCCGCCCCCTGGCGGGTCCGACCCGCCCACAGCGAAAGTTTCCGAACCGAGTCGGCCCCGGCTCCGCCCCGCCTGGCTGCAGCCACGCCCCACCCAGCGAGGGCCCGCCCCGGCCCCGCCCCCGCCAGCGAGGCCCCGCCCCCTCCCAGGGCGGCAGGCTCAGATCTAGGCCTCTTGGCCTCTCTATCTGTTAACAGGTGGCTGGCCCTTGCACAAGACTCAGGCCACCTTTCACCCACCTCTCTGGCCCCAACGTCCCCAACTTCAGGTCCATGATCATTTCTTTTCTTTTTTTTTTAAGATTTTATTTATTTATTCATAAGAGACACAGAGAGAGAGATAGAGGCAGAGACACAGAGGGAGAAGCAGGCTCCATGCCGGAAGCCCCATGTGGGACTCATCCCGGGACCCTGGGGTCACGCCCTGGGCCGAAGCCGGCAGCAAATAGCTGAGCCCCCCAGGGATGCCCCTCATGATCATTTCTATGGCCACATTAACAGGGCCTGCTGGGCACCTCACCGCTTAGCTCCAGCCCTGCCAGAGACCCAGGGGGCTCCCCTCATTTAGCAGCAGGGATAGAGAAAATGGCCCGTTTAAATGTGTGCAAGTCACCAAGTGCAGCTTTTTTCTTTTCTTTTTTTTTCCAAATGCAGCTTTAAATGCACGGAGTTAGATGCACGCTTTTTACAAGGTAATTACGAGATTCGTTTAACACATCAGCCCCGGGGATGGTGCAAGGCTCAGGCAGTTTGGAAACCCTCCTCTTTCAGTGGTGCCCTAGGTCTGAGAAGGTGTAGTTTGCAGGTCGGGGTGAGGGTCTATCCCCGAGTCAGGCTCTCCTGGCTGGTGCCCACCCCCACCCTGGGGGGGAGGGCTGCATCTGCTCTGCGTCTGGTCGTTGTAGCCAAGCTTGATGCCTGTCCTGGGTCATCATTACAGAACCCGTTTCAGAGTGACTGCCAGAGATATGTCACCAACAGGTGGGGAGCCAAAACATCCCAGATGGTTTTGAGGGTGGATTGTATACACAGAACACACAGCCCCGAGGGCTTTCATCAGAGCTGCGTGGTTCCTAACAGTCACCTCATCTGATGCTCCAGCTGTCCCCCCTTCTCATCCAAGGCTCTGAGGCCCACAGGGGAAGGAAGGAAATGGGCACCGAGCAGCACCTCCTCTGCCCCAGGTTCTCAGTTTGGGGGCCTTTCACGCATTGAGGGTTTTCACTGCATCCTTAATGAGTGTGGCATTGAGACAAGTGGCATGGGGCTCATTTTCATCGATCAGAAAATTGAGGTTCAGGCATAGAAGGTTATTTGCCCAGTGCCACATAGAAATCTTCCCCCTCTTATAATGTACTGATGACAGAAAATTTGGAGAATTGCAAAAGGTAGAAAGAAGAAAGAAATCACTCAAGAACTACGTTTTGGGATCGATGCATATTGAAGAAGGGGTTTCCAAAGGTCCCTGCGGTGACACCACACATGTGCACACATGCCTGCTTCAGTAGGGCAAAGTCCAGGAAACAGAAGCTCTGATCCTGATAGGCTTTATCAGGTCTCTAGGTACATTTTTACCAAAACCCATCTCTCACTACTGTCTCCGGCACACCGCTGAGGGGTGCACACTGGCACGGGGAGCTACCTGGTTTACCCTTTTCCCACTACAGTAAGTGACAAATGGTCTCCTTGCTTTTGCCGTATGCATTCCCATGGAAACTAGTGAGGCTAGACTTCTCAGGTTTTTTTAATTTTGAAAAGCATCTGCTCTCTCACTCGTCTATTGGGCTCCTTAGGCTCCTTGAAAACCCACGGGATGAGCTCTTTTATTACCCGTCTACCGTCTTTCTCGCCTGTCATCCCCTTCAGCCTGCAGGATGGGGGCCCACCCAGAAAGCTCAGGCAGCCCAGGCTTGGGGGCCGGCAGGCCTCCTCACACCCGGGAGGCTGGGGCAGACGGCCTTCCTCTGGGGACTTGGGAGTGCCTCGCCGACTCTTTCTTGGTGTCTACAGGAACATAAATGGCTCCTCCTCCACCCCGGGGGTGGGGGGGACCACCATGCCCGGTCCCTATGGGCCTCACACAGCCCAGAGAAGCCAAGACCCTCCCCTCTGAGGGGTCTCATAAGCAGAGGAAGGGTAAGGGCCGAGCAGCCCAGGCCAAGCCTGAAGGCACTTAACCTGGTGCTTGGAGAGAAAGGCCTTGAACGTCACAGGCAGGTTCAGAAGAACAGCCCTCGAGGCAAGGAAAATGAGCAAACGGGTTGATGACGTGGAGCAAATACCTTCCGAGATGGAGGAAAAGCATGTGGAGATCCTCCAGGGGAAAGTGAGGGGCTGCAGGCAGTCCCAGGAGGCGTAGCCGCACGGCTGGGAGTGTGAGAAAGGCTGGAGTCGCACGTCTGGGGCTGAAGCTCTACCGTCCCAGAAAGGGAGGGAGTCCTGCAGAGTTCCAGAAAGAACCAGTGACATCGAGAGTCAGCGTGGTGCTAGCTCCTGGGGGACTTGAGAACAACTTCCAGGGACTCCGTTTATGTGATCAACAAGCCTCCCCCCCCACCCCCCCACCCCCCACACACACGCTATGATGAATTCCTCTGCTGGGGAACAAGATGGAAAATATCCCCACGGCAAGACCAAGACGCACAGAGGGTCCCCGCGGGAGGTCCCGTCACGAAGTCAACTACAGTGGAGATGGTGAAAGAGAGAGCAGAGCCGAGAACAGGAAATGGTGGTGAGCTGTGAGCCTTGCAGAATACTCAGGTTTATCTAAATATGCTTGGGGTTTTGTACCATAATCGCTAAGTAAGGATTCTTGAAATCTGTGCCACGTACTCTCAGGGAAACCCACACGCGACTCGGAGAAAACACAGAAGCGATCTCGGCTGCCCCTGGGGTCGGAGGAGCAGGGGCAGTGGAGCCCTTCCCTTGCATCTGCTGCTGGGCGAGGGTGGGCGCCGGGGCAGGGGACCGGGTGGGACAGGGGAGGCTCCGGGGCTGTGGCCACCGCGCCTGTTCCTGCGATCACGGGGAGAAGCGGAGTGATTATAAATATGAGGAACTGGGAGAGGCAAGTCCTGGAAAAAAAGCAGAATGGAACTTCTGCATTCAGGGAGGGGGGTGGCCGGCAGTGTAGAGAGCGAGCAGGAAAGCGAAATTAAGGAAGGAGGAAATGACAGCGGTAACAAAGTTCAGTCCAAGTAAATACAAAGGGAAGCAAAATAAAACCATGCATGTCGGCTTTCGTTTTTTTTTTGTTGTTGTTGTTGTTTTTTTAAAGGGAACGGGCTGAACTTCCCATCAAAAGCCTGTAAGGTTGGGGTAAAACTAAAAATCCAATAAAGTGCTGTTTACAGTAAATGCTCCCCAACTGATGAGAAGTAGAGGTCAAAGGGCACGACATCTGAAAATTGAAATTCAAAAATGACAAGAATGGCCAATCAGTGGCCTCCAGGGAGGAATTCAAGACCGAAAGCGTTCACGGGGACGAACAGGGATATTAGGCAACGGTGCAAGGGGCAGTCCACGGAGGCCCAACATCGTGGATCTGAACGTACCAGGAGCACAGCAGCCGTGACGTGCTGCGTGCTGTGCGAGGCGCTGCGTTTCTGTGTCGCAGTGGCCGGGCCGTGGTACCCAGCTCTGTCATATGGCAGCCTAGACGTTGCCCCGAAGATACCTTTTAGGTGAAAGTAATGTCCGAATCAGTAAACTTTTGAGTAAAACCGATCACTGCTTGCAGTGTGGGTGGGCCACACCTAATCAGTTGAAGTCCTTAGGAAAGAAAGATGAGGAGAGCATTCTGCGGGCAGAGGATGGCCTTTGGGTCTCCGCCACAGCCTCGACTCCCCCCTGCGCCTCCAGCCCGCCATCGCCCTGCAAACCGCACTTGCAGCCCCTGCGCTCACCTGTGCCAGCTGCTTATCTGCGTCCCCCTGTGTTTATGATGTAGGTGGGCGCGCGAGAGCAGGGCAGGAGGCCTGTCCCCTCCCCCGCAGAGCCAAGCCCTGGGCTGTGCTGTTGAGGACAGGAAGGACCAGCAAGTCACCGAGTGTGAGGACCGCACGAGGAGCTCCTCGGCATCGGGACAGTGTCCAGGCTCCTCAACGTGGCACTGAACACGCCTGCCGCTCTGGGTCCTGCTGTCCCGCCAGCCGCCCTCGGATTTTTTCCGCCCACTTCCAGAGTCCGCACTCGCGCGTGGGTCCCGCTTCCTTCCCTGCTGCTGCCGCTCCAGCCGTCCCAACCTTGCCCACAGATGTTTGCCACCCTCGAGTCAGCTCCAAGCACTGGGCTGCCTGCCAGGCCCACGGGGAAAGCAAGGGAAGAGGCCGCTGAGTCCTGTACTGCAGGGGAGCCAGGTCGGGGCCTCTGCGGGCCGTCGGGGCCCCAGACCCCAACATACGGGCCCTGCCCCCCGGAGCCCCAGCGGGCCGTGGTGTATTTGGGAAAAGGCGGTTGCAGGTGGGCTGGGGCTGCGTGCACTGTGCTTGCCCGTGATGGGGCACTTGTCCGTGCCCCGGGCGGCAGCCAGATGCCATCACACGGAGGCGAGGGGGGGCACCCCCAGAGCGGGCAGCGTGGAGAGGGGCCGAGGCGCGCAGGGATGCCCCGACCATGGGAGGGATGCGGCCAAAAGCCAAAGCCTGCCGCCACCGGGAACTAAAGGGGACAGACGGGTGCTCCTGGGGGTTGGCCGGACCTCGGGCCTCTGCACTGTGACAAATGCAGCCCTGCTGGGTGAGCTTCTGGGGTGGTTCGCATTCGTCACAGCAGGAACCTTCCATAGGCGATCACGCGTCAGACCACGGGGCCTCTATCACCCGCCAAGGAGCTGGTGTGGGGCCTGGCAGGTCCACCTGTCGGCAAGCGGGCTTGGGGTCCACGTATCAGAGGGCGGGCCCCCCCCACCGAGTGGTTTGTGGCTTCTGTGACAGGGCAGCGGGCACCGGCCCCCTTTGCCTGGACGGGCGGCCCCCTCACATGTCCTGAGTCACCCCGTGATCTGTGCAGGTACTACAGCCCACGGGGCGCCCACGCAGGCTCATGCTCCGGGCCTGCCGGGCCAGCAAAGCAGAGGTCTGGGGCCTGCGAGGACACTGGGGACGCAGCGAGAGGGGAGCCACACCAGGGGTCGGCAAGGCCCAGGCGCCCTAACAGGCTCCCTTCCCACCCCCCACCCCCGCTGGACGCGGTCCCGCCCACCCTTGGCCACATCTGGGACAGGAGGCTCCTGCCCTCCCGGCTCAGTGTGCTCAGTGGATCCTCTCGGTGCCATGACGGACCAGGGGGCTCCTTCCCATTTCAGGGGAGCAGGAGGCTCCCAGGCTCAGGCACCAGCAGGAGCACTCCCAGCTCCCAAGCCTCTGCTCCCCCCCCCACACACGCATGCGCGTCCTGCCAGCAGCTCCCTGGTGGAGGGTTTGGTGCTGCTCACACGGCCCCGTGTCACTGGGTCTGGGGGGATGTCAGGCTCTGCAGCCCTGCGCACCTGCCCCTGCCTGCACCTCCACCCCGTGGGCGCCCACACCTCGCCTGGGGGACCGAGCCGCCCACGGGTCTGAGTCGTGATTACTCACCTCTGAAGGCAGACAGTTAATGCCACTTAATGGCCGGTAGTGAGTCACCAAGCACATTGCGAAGTGTCACGTGGGATTAAAGAACACCAACGACCCGGAGGTAACTGGATGCAGAAGAAGGACAAATGCTCTGCAAGAAGAGAAGTGCCTTCCAACACAGCCACTCCGTCTCTCACGCCACCCACACCAGCCCTCATCACTGCTCATTGGTCAGCCTCGTCCGGGGACAGATCCACGATGACAAGTACAGACACGTACGCACAGGACTTGCTCACGGGCTTGCAGAGGCCGAGAAGTCCCACAAGGCGCCGGCCGCACTCCGGGGACCCATGGTACACTTGGGGTCCACATCCAAAGGCCGGAGGACCAGGAGTGCAGATGTTGGGGGCAGGGATGTCCAGGAGCGAGGGATGTCCAGGGGCAGGGATGTCCAGGGGCAAGGGATGTCCAGGGGCAGGGATGTCCAGGGGCGAGGGATGTCCAGGGGCAGGGATGTCCAGGGGCGAGGGATGCCCGGGGGGAGGGGTACCCGGGGGGAGGGATGTCCAGGGACAGGGATGCCCAGGGACAGGGATGTCCAGGGAGGAGGGATGCCCAGGGGGGAGGGGTACCAGGGAGGAGGGATGTCCAGGGACAGGGATGTCCGGGGGGCAAGGATGTCCAGGAGGCAGGGATGCCCAGGGCGGAGGGGATACCCTGGGGGGAAGGATGTTCAGGGACAGTGATACCCAAGGGGCAGGGATGTCCAGGGAAGGGATGTCCTGCCCCAACATACGTGGGTTCTTCGCCACCGATGACGTCCGGCACCATAATTGCTCTAATGGCTCGTGTGTCACAACCGATGTACCTACGTCAACTCATGAGTCACTGGGTCTTGAGGGCACCACACGGTCACCCTGGATCCTGTACATTCTCTGCGGTTTAACAGAGTGGGACGACACGCACTTTCCTGTAGCTCCCTGCGCCGTGGTCCCGCTGCCCCAAGACCCCTGGGACCTGCCCTCTAGGCCCAGCAAGCACCCATCCTCACTACCTCCATAGGCTGCCTTCTGCAGAATGTCACATACCTGGAACTTTCTGGAATGTCTTGTAGCGTGCAGCCTTTCCAATTGTGCATCGAGCCCCATTTACTCCTTTTCAGGGCTCAAAAGCTCGTGCCGCTGAGTGCTGAGCAACACTCTGTGCGTGGATGGAGCGTCACCTGCTGAAGCACCCGAGCGGGGCTGCTTCTCCGTCACAGGACCGAGCACCAGGGTCACGAGGCAAGCGTGCTGAGGGGGACCTGTCTGGAGGTCACCGCATGCCCCTGTGCCCGGGGTCATTGGGACGGCCCACGAGTTGGCCTGCGGGTGAGTGGCCGGCACAGCGCCAGCGCCAGGGCCCTCCCCGCGCACCAGACACCATCACCACCGCTTGTGCACCTGTTGGCCCGTGGCGTCCAGGCGGTGACTCTGCAGGGCAGGTATCACCACAGGCTACAGACGGGGGACGCAGAGGCTGAGACACCTGTGTGACCGCATCGACCCCAGTCCCTGCTGGGATGCCACCTCCCCCCGCCCAGACCCCATGTCTGAGACCCAGCGAATCCGCGTGTGGCGGCGTCATGCAGCGTGTGTCACAAGACCCCCAGCAAGCCTCCCAGCAAGCCCCCAGCATGCCCCCCAGCAAGACCCCAGCAAGCCCCCAGCAAGCCTCCAGCAAGACCCCAGCAAGCCCCCAGCAAGCCTCCCAGAAAGACCCCCAGCATGCCCCCCAGCAAGCCCCCAGCAAGTGCCCAGCAGGCCTCCAGCAAGCCCCCAGCAAGCCCCCCAGGAAGCCTCCAGCAAGACCCCAGCAAGCCCCCAGCAAGCCTCCAGCAAGACCCCAGCAAGCCCCCAGCAAGCCCCCAGCAAGCCTCCCAGAAAGACCCCCAGCATGCCCCCCAGCAAGCCCCCAGCAAGCGCCCAGCAGGCCTCCAGCAAGCCCCCAGCAAGCCCCCAGCAAGCCCCCCAGCAAGCCTCCAGCAAGCCTCCCAGAAAGACCCCCAGCATGCCCCCCAGCAAGCCCCCAGCAAGCGCCCAGCAGGCCTCCAGCAAGCCTCCAGCAAGCCCCCAGCAAGCCCCCAGCAAGCCTCCCAGAAAGACCCCCAGCATGCCCCCCAGCAAGCCCCCAGCAAGCGCCCAGCAGGCCTCCAGCAAGCCTCCAGCAAGCCCCCAGCAAGCCCCCCAGCAAGCCTCCAGCAAGCCCCCCAAGACCCCAGCAAACCCCTGAACAAGACCCCCCAGCAAGCCCCCAGCAAGCCTCTGGCAAGCCCCCCCAATAAGCTCCCCCCAGCAAGCCGCCAGCAAGCCTCCCAGCAAGTCCCCCAGCAAGCCTCCAGCAACCCCTCCCAATAAGCCCCCCCAGCAAGCCCCCCAGCAAGCCCTCAGCAAGCCCCCAGCAAGCCCCCCAGCAAGCCTCCAGCAAGCCCCCCAGCAAGCCCCCCCAAGACCCCAGCAAGACCCTTGAGCAAGACCCCCCAGCAAGCCCCCAGCAAGCCTCCAGCAAGCCCCCCAGCAAGCCCCCTCAGTAAGCACCCCCAGCAAGCTGCCAGCAAGCCGCCAGCAAGCCCCCAGCAAGAGCGGCCCAGGGAGCCGAGCTCGTTCACAGCACCGAACTCCCGCGGCCGCGCCAGGGATTCCTCACCGGGCTCCGCTGCCCTCCAGCGCACGGACATTGAATAGCAGTCCTGGGGACGCCGAGGGGTAAGGGACCTGCCCGTCCTCCCTGAGCACCCGGTCCAGGTGGGTCTCAGACCTTCACACGTCCACCTATCACCCTGGATTCGGTGAGGATGCAGAGCTGGCTCCGTACATTCGGGGTGGGATTCCCACCGAACACCCCGGAAAGCCAGGCTCCCCCACCCGTGGGACGTGTTAAGGGGCCCCACGGACGGCACACCACGGTTTACACGGAGCTTCCCACCCGCGTAATCATCATCGCCGGTGTAATTGGCGGGGCTGGGTGGAAAACCTAAAAATGTACCTGAAAAGCTATGGGAGACGTGCAGTCGACGGCATGAATGATGATGATTTTCCCTTTAAAAGGTCGTGTTACGCACCCGCTGTGGTAGCAGCAACAGCGACGCGTGGGTAACAACGTAACCTTGCAAATCTCAGAGCCTATATTTCGGTATCACAGTCCATATAATAATACCTTACTAAAGGGAGAGCTTGATAATAAGGTTTTCCTGATTTGCTTTTCTGCGGATCCCTTCGTAGGTCACGGAAACGTGTACTTCCAGCAACTCACTCCCAGTCCACGCAGCGGGAAGTGACATCCGCTGCTCTTGGCAGGTTCAAGGTTGCAGATCGTTCCTGATGATTTTTTATCTTGATCTTTCTGCCGATGCAAGCGTTACTGGGGCCGCTGAGCACTTTGCAGGCTGTGATGACACTGGGATCAATTTCAGACCAGTTATCGATTTGAAATACGGATTTTAGTCTGTGTAGAGCCGCCGAGTGTTGCAGAGCCTTGTTTCTAAAAAAGACTGAACTCTTTTCAGTAAGTCAGTTCCATGTAAGTCTGAATTTAGTGTTAAATGTAAATTCATACATTCTAGGGTCTGGTGTCTGACGTTCTCTGTAACCCGGCAGGTCTTACAAGAAGCCACAGTGGCTTCACGACTCGCAGGTAGTTCAACGTCCTGCTCAAGCACTCTGTCGTCGTATCTTTTATTTTTTTTTTATAAAATTTTATTTATTTATTCATGAGAGACAGAGAGAGAGAGGCAGAGACACAGGCAGAGGGAGAAGCAGGCTCCATGTGGGGAGCCCAAGGTAGGACTCAATCCCGGGACCCGGGACCCTGCAACCACGACCGAGCTGGAACCCAGACTCGGCTGCCCAACCAACTGAACCCAGGCGCCCCCCCAAAATTGTCTTCCTTTTTAATAACCGGTTCATCAGACTTTATATGGAAATAGAATTCTTTTCCACCAAATGTCACCATCTCTACATTACTTCCAGTTTGAGACCTTCGGATATTTGCTTTACAACTTTGTGATCGTTTTGACAGCCGGATGCCCTGCACCGGTTGGCGAGTGCTGGTAAGTGGCACGCTTTGTTGCAACGCCCACGTGCACACTTCTGCTCCGTGACGACTTGCAGGCCAGGTGTCCCGCCTGAGCCCACATGGGCACTCGGGTGGGGAAGGTGCGGGCACGGGCACCAGACGGGGCCCTGGCCTCTCCAGGGTGGCCCTGCTACACCACCACCAGCACCGGGCCTGCGCCCCAGCCCGAGGCCCCACGGGTGTCAGCCAGCGGCCAGGCCAAGGGCTCGGTGCCCACGCTACCCACCAGGCCCGTGCCACAGCCTCCCCTCTACCCACGTCAAGTGTCACTTGGAAAACGCGGGTTCAGGGACAAACTTCCGGAGGTTCTCAAGAGGACAACAGCAGACCGCCAACCCACGAGCTGCGGGGCCTCTGTGTGGCTCCGGGCTGCCCGGCTGTGAAACCGGCCCTGAACTTGTCATGGCCAATACTTCCTGAGCTCAGCACGTGCCAGGCCCTGGCTCCTGTGGCCGTGACATCCCCACGGCAGCCCACGGGGGCCCTCCCAGCCCCGCTTTACAGATGGGGAAGCCCAGCGGGCGCAGGTGCAGTAACTGGCCGGGTGGCGCAGCGGCAAGCGGCAGCCTGAGCCCCGGCCAGGCGGGCAGGTCCTCCTCCCATGGCCAGACCGGGAGCTGTCACCCGCTCCACCCCTGCAGGGAGCAGGGCCTGCCTCCAACGCAAACAGAGGGCGGATGCCAGGCCCGGACCTCCCACCTGCCCAGCCAGAGAGGCCCGTCACCAGGACAGGTGTCCCGCCGTCTGGGGATGGATCCTGGCAGAGCTGTGTCAGTGACCATGCCAACAGCCGCTGGCCCGGTGTAGAGATGCTGCACCGCTGTCGCTGTCACGGTGGCTCCCAGCGACCGTCCTGCTGGGCAGGTGCCTACCACGTGGAGAGGACAGGGCTCCGGACCTGCCCGGCGTTCCAACTCGGTGACAAGCCCTGGCCGGTCTAGCTCCCGTGCAGGACGAGGGGATGTGCCCCAGGTCGCCCATCAGAGGCAGCGCTGAGCCCGCAATCAAGGCCACATCCCCGCGGGCTGGCGGGTACACACCACCAGCCAGGAAGCAGTGAACACCTCCTGACCCCAGGGGCCCCTTCCCACCTGGGAGGGCCCAGCCTCACGCCCGGAGCCTGCGACCTGGGCTGGAGGCCCCGGCTCCCCGCTGCTCCACCTGCGCTCGGCTTCTGGGGCTCAGTTTCCTCCGAGGCCTGGGTGCCCCGAAAACCCACGCGGCAGCGCAGGCCACCCCTGACTCCCAGGTGTGGACAGGAGCGGACGCGGGGAAGAAGGAAAGGCGTCGGCCCTTCTGACTGTAGGAAACGGCCAGGCCCGGCCTCGGCCAGGGGCACGGGAGGCTGGCCTGAGCCCCGGCTCTGCCGCAGTGGCCTTCCCGGGCAGCCGCACCGGCTTGCAGGGTGGACAGCCGCGGCTCCCGCGGGCGGGTGTTCCTGGAGAAGCCCACGAACAGCATCTTTAGGAGGGAAACCGTGATCTGCTCCCCGTGGACCCTAGGCCGAGGCTGCAGGACGCACCCTCCTCGGTGCTGATGTCCACTCGCGGGGCCCCGCCCCGCCCCCGCCAGGGCAGGCCCCGCCCCCGCCAGGCCCCGCCCACCCCCGCTCGCCCCGCCCTCCCGCCAGGGCAGGCCCCGCCCCCGCCAGGCCCCGCCCACGACGCTCGCCGCTGCTCACCCCACCACAGCCCTCACCCTGCCAGGCTGCCAGGCCCTGCCCACCCCCTGGCCCCCGCCCTCCCGCCAGGGCAGGCCCCACCCACCCCGCCCTCCCGCCAGGCCCTGCTGACCCTGCTCACTCCATCAGGCCCCGCCCACCCCCGCCCTCCCAACAGGCCCCGCCCACCCGGCAGGCCCTCCCACCCCACCCGGCCCCGCCCACCCCGGCAGGCCCTCCCACCCTGCCGGGCCCCGCCCACCGCCAGGACCCGTCCACCCCGGCAGGCCCCGCCCACCCCGGCAGGCTAGGGCAGGTGCGGGCCCCACAGGGCGTCGGGAGGCAGGGCACACAGCAGGTACGTACCCACAGGACCGGGCGTGGGCACGGCAGACCGTGGTGCCCGGCACACAGCGATCCGGCTCCTCCTGGCTCTCCTGTGGTCCTTGTTCTAGGACCCCTGGGCACCTCGAAGCGCTGGGCACCTCGAAGGCCCCGGTAGGTGTGGCCGCGGTGTCCGTGGCGTCCTAAGTGGGCTCAGCAGCCGACATCTACGCCTCAGGAGCGTGGACTGTGGTCGTTAGCCCTGATCCCTGACCCCGGTGAAGGAGGCAGGATGGCAATGAGGGAGCGGGGCTGGGGTGTGGCCTCGCTGGGGTCTGTTAGGTGCAGCCCCACGTGCTTTCTCCTTCCCACGCACACGTGCGGGCCGCGTGCACGCGGGGAACCAGGGCACAGGGAAGCAGAGGCAGGGAGGGCTGAGGGAAGTCTCGAACTCAGGTCTCCTGGCTGCCAGCTCAGCGCCCAGTGCCCCCACCCCGTCCCAGCGGTGGCTCCCCATACTGAGGGGAAGGTCACACCTCTCCGGGTGCATCCCTGCGTGTGACCCCATTAGTGCCCCGTCTTAGTTAACCAGCCAGGAAGCAGTGAACACTCCCGGCCAGACTGTGCCGGGCGCCACCTCATCTGAGAGCGAGGAAAGGCCAGATGGAACCCCAACTTCCTCTGGGCTCCAAGGAAGAGGAATTGTGGCCAATACCGATGACCTAACCCAGAGTTCCAGAACTTTCCTGGCCTCATTTCTGCACCCACATGGCCAGGCCTTGTAACCCATTCACTGTTCTGCTTTGTTTTGCAGATGGGATTTGCGGGTCGTCATTCACGGTATGGCCTAGAATCCAAGGGAGAAGCTGCAGGGTAATGCAAGCCAGCGCTAGCCCACAAGCCTCCCCCTGCAGCACTGGGCCCTCCCTGGGGGCCACCAGTGTCGGGGGCACGTCACACACCCTCCTGGAGCTGGTCTGCGCACGAACACACACTTCGCCCCCCTGCACCGCAGCAAAGTGGTCGCACCGAACTTAACTGGCTTCTTTTGTTGACTGTGTTTCGAAACTCCTCCCTCTGGCCATCTGGAGCTGCCACATTTGCGCGGAGGCCTGCATCATGTTTGCAGTGTAGACGAGCACTGTGCAGCTCCTAGTGGCAGACGCAGGTTACCCCCGGTCTCTGCGCACATGGCATTGCATGCATGTGGAGGGCTCTCTAGCAACTGGGTTGCTGGGTCAAAGGGCATGTGTATGTGTAGTCCCAACAGAGCCTGGCTGGCACATTCCCTCCTGTGAGGATAGACCCGTTCCACGCCCGGGTTCTCCTCCCAGAGATCCCTGCCTCTGGGCCCCGAGAGGACAGTCCCATCACCTCTCTCTGTGCTCACACTCCTCTAGGGCTCCCTTGACTTTGGCATGAAGTCCAGGCCCCCCGCCTGGCAGTTGAGGCTCCAGAGGGCTGAGCCCTCAGGCTGCTCCAGCCCTACACTCGTCCAGTGACGTAAGGACAGACAGGTGTAGTCAGCACGGATGCTCAACAGAGCCTTTGTGCGTAGTATCCTGTTTAATCCTTGGCATGACTCATCACCGTGGTGACACCCCAGGTGGGGAAGGCATTTCTGGGGGATCAGTGACTTTCCTCAATGTCTGCAGCAGAGTAGGGGCAGACGGGACTCTGCAATTCGGGCCGCCTCCCCTTTCCACCTCCCCACCCAGCAGGCCAACAAACAAACCCTCTCCCACCCAGTACAGCCCGACTTCAGACGCCCTCACCCTGCTGGGCCCAGCCCCACGTCTCCCCTGCCTTGGCCCATTTCCAAAGGTCCAGCACAGAGGGCAACACGGACGAGCCCCTTTGGGAGTCAGCCCGAGGACGACGTAGTCATTCAGGGGCCGGACAGGCTGCCAGGCCCCAGCAGAGGCTGCGGAGAGAGCAGTGGACGACCGCACAGATGGCACAGTCTTAGTTAACACTGAGGCCTAGGTCCCCGCAGGACAAGAGCTGTGGGATTGCTCTCATTTTGGTTAGAAGCCCGGGAAGCTTGGGCCTGCTCTATGACATCCTAAAGATCTCTGGTCCCGAGACCGGCTGGAGCCCTGGCTCCCACTGGCTGCCTGGTGCAGTGGTCACAGCCCTCGGTCAGCTAGACTGGCTGCAGGGCCACCTGCCAGCCACAACGTGGCTCAGTCCCTGTTTCCCTACCTGTGAGATGCAACTTTGCAGACAGAAGGGCCTGCAGAAGGGGTTGAGGCCCCTGATGCAGGCCCGGCCCCCAGGAAGCAGGCGACAGCCAAGGTGCTCTCAGGGGGACCTCCAAGGCTGCCGTGAACAGGAGCAAACCTTTGGCTGGCGCGTTCCACCTCCGGCCTGCAGGGCCGTGAGACACCTAAGCCGGGAGCAAACGGGGCCATTTCCCACGCAATTGTCCTATGAGGCCAGGGAGCAGGATTGTCTGCGAGATGGAGGGCCCTGGACAGAGCCCGGCCGCCCGGTCAACACCTGTGCGCTTGACAAGAGGCTCCGCACCCCCGGAACCGGGCTCGATCCTGGTTGCTGCCCTCGATGACCCGCAGGGCGGAGTGAGACAGCGCCCGGCCCCGGCCCCTGTGGACCATGCAGGGCCCCCCCCAGCACCACGGGGGTCCACACCGCGAGCGCCCGGGGCCCCGGGACGACCCCCGCGCTCCGGGGCAGCTGGGTGCGCGACTGGGGGGGGGGGGAGTTCAGTCACGGACCCGCAGCCTGGACGCCGTTCGGGGCATGTCGTCCGCGCTCCCGGGTCCCTGCCCCGCGCCGCAGCTAAGGCTCGGTGCCCCCGGTGGCTCTGCTCGCCGCCGCGGGGGCCGGGGTCTGGGCTCCGGCCGCCGGAGTCCCAGCCGCGCAGGGTGTCCGGGCTCCGGGGTTTGCGGGCAGCCAGGGCGGGCGTGGCCAGGAGGGGGCGGGGCGGGAGACGCCAGGAGGCGGGGCCAGGAGGCGGTTTGGGGGCGGGGCCAAGAGGAGGGCGGGGCGGGAGACGCCAGGAGGCGGGGCCAGGAGGCGGTTTGGGGGCGGGGCCAAGAGGAGGGCGGGGCGGGAGACGCCAGGAGGCGGGGCCAGGAGGCGGCTAGGGGGCGGGGCCAAGAGGAGGGGCGGGGCGGGAGACGCCAGGAGAAGGGGGACGAAGTGGGGCCTTGAGGAGAGGACGGGGCAGGGCCAGGAGGGGGCGGGACGGGGCCAGGAGGGGGGACGGGGCTGGGCGGGGCCAGGAGGGGCGGGGCCAGGAGGAGGGACGGGGCGGAGCCAGGAGGGGCGGGGCGGGGCCAGGAGGAGGGACGGGGCTGGGCGGGGCCAGGAGGGGGCGGGGCGGGCCAGGAGGGGCGGGGCCAGGAGGGGGCCGTGCCGGGCCAGGAGGGGGCCAGGCCGGGCCAGGAGGGGCGGGGCCAGGGGCGGGGTCCCGGGGGTGAGCCTGTCCGGCGCCCGGGGCCCCGCCCCGCCCCGCCCCGCCCCGTGTCGGAGTCAGGCTCGCGAACGTTCCCGAGTCCCCGCAGAGCACGTACCGCCTCATCTCTGTGGCGAAATCGGGAGAGCCAGAGCCGCCGCCCCCGGCACCGCCTCGAAGCCCGCCGCGCCTCCCTGGGGCGGGCACCGTCGTTTCTCCAAGCACCAAAGATGATCGTGAGCGGTCGACGGCCGCGCGCTCCGCTCCCCGCTCCCCGCTCCCCCTGTGCCCTCCGGCCGCGGCGGGTGGGGTGGCGGGGCTGCCTGCAGGCGGGCTGGGCGGCCTCGGCTCCGGCTCCGCGTCCCTAGGCCTCAAGCGCTTCACGGGTCCGGGGGCACCATGCTGGGGCGGCTCAGGCTCGGGGTCGGGGCACGGGGCGGGCGGTCACCGCGTCTGCACGTGGCGGGCTGAGGCGCCGTCCTCCGCGGACACGAGTTTGGGTCGTTCCACTCCCGAGGCTCCGCGCTCCATCCCGTGTTTTCGTTTCAGCCGAGGACTCGCCGGGGAGCGCTCGGCCGGGAGTAGCTCGCGGGCGGGGCGGGGATGCCCGGGGGCGCCAGACCCGGGGTCACGCCCTCGCGCTCGGAACCACCCCCCCCGAAAATAGCGACGGCGCCGCGGCGCCCCCCGGAGCCCAGAAGGAGCAAGTGCGGGCTGGCGGGCCGCCAGGTCCTGCCCCGGGACGGACCCCTGTTAGCCAAATTGAATTTAAGAACAAAACAAAACAAAACAAAAAAACCAAATTGAATTTAAATTTTAAAAAATCATTTAAAAAGAGGCACATGCGAATGGTCGGTGGCGAGCGGCGTCTTCAGTCCAGGCGTGTGACTTCGGACCATGTAGGAGCCCGTTCAGGAGGAATGAGACGGCCAGGGATGCTGCGGCCAGGGATGCTGCGGCCAGGGATGCTGCGGCACGGCCAGGGATGCTGCGGCACGGCCGAGGACGGGGGCAGCACCGGGCTGTGGGGGCGCAGGGCTGGCGGCACAGGGCGCGAGCCTGCGGGCGCCGCAGGCCGGCTCTCGGTGCGCAGCCCGCACCTGCACCTGCACCTTTCCTACACCTGCACCCGCACCTGCACCTGCACCCGTACCTGCACCCGCACCTCACCCACACCCACACCTGCACCCATACCTGCACCCACACCCACACTCGCACCCGCACCCGAAGCTCCTACACGCATGTTCACAGCAGCTTTATTTGTAATGGCCCCAAAGGGCCATTAACAGGTAACCAGATAAATGAACCGTGGTCCCCCCATGAGATGGGGGTGCTGCCGAGCAGTAGGGCCGTACTCCTGGCACACGCGGTAACCAGGACACGAGCCTCAACGTGACTGTGCCCTAGTGACACGAGTCCAGGAAAGCTGTCGGGGCGAGGGGGGGATGTGGGGGCAGGAAGGGACAGGGGGTTTGCAAAGGGGCTCTGGGAACCTTCCGGGGCACAGTTGCCTTCGTCCTCTTGACTACGTCGATGGGCAAGGGGGCAAATAGACATGTCAAAGCTTCTCTGCCTCCCAGATACACGCCGTTCATTCTGGACTGATTTTACCTCAATGAAGTCACAAAAATAGGGTCGACGAAGCAAAAGTAATTGCACTGCACTCGTGAGTTTGTAAGAAACACAGATGTAATATAGCCCTCCCCATAGCACAGAGGAAAGGCCGCAGGAGGGAGTCTGTGTTGTTTGAGTGAGGCCACGACAAAGATGCACATGGTAAAGTCTAGAACAACCAGCAAAAAAAAGAAAATAGTGGGAGAGCTGTCAACAGAAGACATGAGACGGGGTCCCAAAACAAGTGAACTCAAAACAAAGGGACAGAAGAAAAACGGACAAGGAGCAGGCAAGGAGGAGCAAGTGCTAAGGCAGAGGCGCCAGCCTGACACTGTGAGCGCCTGCAGCCTCGGGGGGACTTGGCGCCGTGGAGACAAGGGAGGCAGCCACGGCCCACAGAGGGGCTGGGGTGCTGGGGGGCCGGGGCCGTGTCAGGGCGAAGGGGGAGAGGCTGGCGGTGGGCACAGGGGGCGGGGGGAGCAGGAGCCAGGGACACAGGCGACACTGACCTCGCAGCCCGGGATGTCACCGGGGATGTGTCACGGGGCACAGGCCTGATGCACGAAGAAGCCACGGCAACCTTGACTGCGAACATCTGTGTTTGTGACGCCCCAAAATGCAGGATCTACACCGACAGCGCCAAAAGGACGGACAGACAGATGATTCGTGATCCTAGTTGCAGATTTCTTGACATCACTCCCTCTCTCAGCGGACGGCAGAGAAAGAGGGTGGAAGTGAGGAGCTGTGTAAGATCTGGAAAGCCCCCTCAAGGACCTGGCCTGGTTGACGTGAGCATCCTCTGCCCAGTAATAGCAGAAATTGCAGCTTTTCACGTGCGAATGAAAAATTCACCAGGATAGACCACGTGCTGGTCCACCAAACACGCCTCAAATCGAAAGGAAGCAAAACCATACAGAGCCCTGTTCTCTGATGACCCAAGTCACAATGTAGGAACAGTGAGATGTGCACAAAAAAACCCAAATAGGACGAAATTAAGCAACACATTTCTGATTAATACATCAAAGAAGAAATCCAGGGATTGACTGGAGACCAAATATTTAAACCTGCAGAAGAATACGAATAGTGTCTGTAAAATGGACGATGCTCACACCCCAGAAGCTGGAACTCTAACACCAGACAAACTCCTCGTGACCCGGAGAAAGGTGACAGAGGGCAAAGCACATATTATTTGAGGTGATGGCTGAGACTTCTCTCTTTTCTTTAAGATCTTATTTATTTTAGAGCGAGGAGGAAAGTGCACGTGCGAGCGAGGGACGGGAGGGACAGACACAATCCCAGGCGGCCTGTCCGTGGAGCGGAGCCCAACCACCGAGACCCCGAGCCGGGCCTGAGCCAAAGCCAGCGTGGCTGGCGGATCTCGAGGAGGCCGTGGGGCAGCACGAGGAAGGTCGCTGGCAGGTGTCAGGCCACCGGGAAGGGGCCGCGCTGTAGGGCACAGGTGCTTCGTAAAACAACGGCAGAGCCCCAAGGACAAGGGGACGGACCCGCACCTCTGGGGCCTCTTTCCAACACCTCATGGTTGTGACAAAACATGCGTGGCGTCGAGTCTGCCGTCGTCACCACGTAATGGAGGGATTGGGCGCGAGGCACGTGTGCTGTTGTGCCCCCATCGACACCATGCGTCTCCAGAACCTTCCTCCCAAGCGGAGACCCCCCATCTCCCACGGCCCCGGCCCCTGGTCCCACCCAGCACCCTGGCCCGTCCTCTCGGGGGGGCGGCGTGTCACCCATGGGGAGATGAGCCGGGCTTTCCCTCTTTGCTATGGGTGAACAGTGTTCCTCCGTGAGTGTGAGTGCGTGTGCGCCGCGTGCGGCCAACCGCTCATCTGCCGATGGGCCGCGGGCCACCTGCAGAACGGGCGGTGACGCTGCTGAGGATGGGAGCCTGTGATGGTCCCTTCCTGCGCCCGCTCCTCGGGCTGCTCTCCCAAGTCAGTGCCGCGTCCCATGGGAGCGCTGTGTGGCTTTGTGAGGAATCCTCACACCGGTCCATGTCCCCGCCGAGGGTGCACACGGGGCAGGGGCTCTCCACACTCCTGCCCACACCGGCCGGGCTGTGGCGCGGCCGCCCGGGGAGCGTGGAGAGTCCGCACACCTCCTCCTCGTCAGCAGGACAAACCACAAATGCAGCAGCAGCAGCAGCAGCAAGGTTGGGGCAGGTGGGGGACTCGAGCACGACTCGGGCCTCACCTGGTGAGCTCGGGCACTCTAACCGCGGTCGCCTGGGTCACCTGGGGGACAGTGGCGGTTTCCGTGAGGACACCGCTTACGGCGGCGAAGCAAAATGACAAATATCTCTGTTGACAAAAAAAAAAAAAAAAAAAAAGGATGCCCGGGTGGCTCAGCAGTTGGGTGTCTGCATCATCTGGCCCAGGGCATGACCCCGGGGTCCCAGGATCGAGTCCCATGTCGGGCTCCCTGCAGGGACCCTGCTTCTCCCTCTGCCTGTGTCTCTGCCTCTCTCTCTCTCTGTGTCTCTCATGAATAAATAAATAAAATTAAAAAAAAAAAAAAAGATGAGACTTCTGTCCGATGATCTTCACCCCCCGGGGAATGGTGTTCACTGAGCAGGACCCGCGTGAGGGGGATCTAGCAGGGGAGGACCCGCCACCACAGCCCCCACACTACCTGATTTCATGCGGTTCCGAGCAGGAATCCAAAGGTTCTCTGCAAAACTCGCTTTTCGGATTGCGAAGTGTATGATGCAGGGGTGTGTGTGGGGGGTGCAGACGTGCGTGGGGAGAGTGGGTGGGGGACGGACCTGCTGAGCCACCAACAGCGAGGCCCACCGTGGCACGACACAGCCACACAGGGACGTGGGGACCGGGCACAGAGTCATCCCAAGACCGGGCCCCGGGTTCCAGGGAAGCCGGGCCTGAGCATGCTGCTCCCGGGGGAAAGGCACACGGGCCTCCTGCCATCTCCGGGGTCGCCCAGCCCCTGGGCCGCGGTCCCAACCCTGGACAGTAAGGCTTGTGAGCGCCCAGATGGGGATCCGACAGGATGGTTTTGTAAGGACTCTAGAAAGGGAAAAATTTCTTAAAACACAAGAAGGCGCCAGTCGTAAAGGAAAAATACTAAAAAATGCCAGTTGCACTAAAACTGATATTTCTGTTCACCGACCCACTGCCCGGTGCATACGGACACATCTGTGAAAACACGTAGCACTACCGTGCGTGTTTGCACGTATGATTTAAATGACATCGTATTTCGCTGATACGGCTTGGACTGTCGCCTCTGGATGTTATGCTTCGGGGAGTCGCTGGGGGGACGCGAGGAGCCCTCACCCACTCACTTCACGGGTGGGAAGCACGCACTTCGGGTGGGTGAATTACCAGGATCTTGCTGACTGCGGACTCCGGGGGAAGGTGTGCGGCTGCGGGGGTCCAGGCCTGGCCGGGGCGCCCTGGGGGCACCAGGTCATGGGCACCGTCGGCTTGTCCAGGCCCTTGCTGCTGGGCTCTCCACTTGTTGCCTTGTTTTATTTTCCCATTACACACATTCTTACAGGGAACACCCTGTGCATGGCCCCTGGCACCCCTGGGGGCGTCCTCGAGCTTATATCCACGGGGCGGCCACTGCTGGGCCATCGGGCCTCACATGTGTGTGCACATCTGTATGCGTGTGTGAGTGTGCGCGTATGTGCACGTACGAGTGTGTGCATGCGTGCACAGGGTCGTGTCGGTACACGGACTTAGCTTTGGCCCCCCGCAAGGGCTCGCATCCTGCACACCCCCGGCCTCATCACTGATCCTGACTAGCCTCCGTGTTGGGCTTCTTGTCTGCGACTCGCGAACCTCGAACCCAGAGGCCCGTCCTCTCAGACCCCGCACCTGCGCCCCAGCCCTCGCCGCCCTCCCCTGGCCACACCTGTCTGTTCCAGGGTTTATGCGGCTGTTGCTTTAGGGCCTCCACACTAGTGGAACCCGGCCAACTGCCCCACGCAGCGCCCCACCCCGGGCCGCCCAGGTAGTTGCATGGCCGGCCCGCCTCCTCTTGTGGCGGCTCGGAAGCGCCCGTCACGCGTGTCTATTCACCCCGCTTCCCCCACTCGCCTCTCAGCAGCCCCGCGGCCTCCATGGCCTGGCTGCTGGGATCGGTGCTGCGGTCAACTGGGGCGCGTATGTCTCCCCGAAGGGGGCGGTGTGTTTTGATAGAAACCCAGACGGGGAATTGCTGGACGGGTGGCAGTTCTATTTTTACCTTTTCCAGGAAATTCCACATGGCCCTCCATGGGCCTCCCCCAACCCACACCCTCCCAGCGGCGAGTGCAAGGTCCCTTTTCTCCACGGCCCGCCCGACTTCCACAGGGTCGCCAACGTGCTCTCCACGTGGGCCGTTTTCATGGACTCTCCTGTTAGCAGCTCGGAACAGTTCCTCTCGTGCCACACCCTTGCTCTACCGAGTATTGTCGGTGTGGGGTTGTGGGGTTCTTATTCATATATTTTTTAAACATTTTATTTATTTATTCATGAGAGAGGCAGAGACACGGGCAGAGGGAGAAGCAGGCTCCATGCAGGGAGCCGGCGCGGGACTCGAACCCAGGACCCCGGGGTCACGCCCTGGGCCGAAGGCGGCGCCAAACCACTAAGCCACCCAGAAATCCCCTTATTCATATTTTTATTGGATATTTGACTTCCTTGGCCCTTTTTCTGATGTTGCCCGGTAGGTCCAATGTCAGTGCATAACTCAGAAATACAATTTCCCTCACTTCACCAAAACACAACTTGGCTTCAGTTTCAAGCTTGTAGTTTGCCAGCCTGGTGGAGAATTAATCTTCGTCAGTTCGGGGTCCTCTTACCACTTCGTCCCCCTGAGATTCAGTCGAAGTCCCAACAGGGTTGTGCAGTGACAAGTGGTGAGGGCGTAGGGCCTAGATCCCTCCTCCCTATGTGGTCACCCAGACGTCCCTCACTCCTGCTAAGCTGCCCCCCCACCCCCACCCTCATCCCCCCCCCCCCACCCCCTGCCCCCTGGGCTTGGCTTTGACTACAGTGGGAGCATCTGCCCTTCTTGCCACACAGGGTGAGGAAGCGTCTACAAGATTCTCTAAAGACCCAGGACGTATGTGTTCCACCAATTCCCTCCTGGAGCTTTGTGGACTCTGCGGGGTGGGGCAAGCAGGCTGCCCACCCAACAACCAGCCTCTGGGGCCAGGAATGCGCTCTTCTCTCTCCTCTCTCGCCTCTCCACTCTCTCGTTTTCTTTCCAGCCCTGAGGGACTCCTTTCTTGTCTTGGGGATGGGGTGGGGAGCCGCGTGCCCTGGGGACGTCCTCTCCCATCCTGTCTCCTGGGCCAGTCTTCACGCCCCCCCCCCCCCCCCGGGGTGTAGGCTTCTGGGAATCAAAGTCAGGAACCCTCCTTTGGTTCTTATTTCAGCTGGTTACATCCTTTCCCTGCAGCAAAGGGAGAAGAAAGACCCCGCTGCTTGAATGGCCGGGGCCGGGCAGGAAGGGGGGGCGGTTTTGGCCTCGTGAGATGTTGCAGCCAATCTGCAAGAACAGTCTGGCAGTTTCTCAGAGGTTAAACCCAGAGTTACCGCAGGGGCCGGCATCCTACCCCCGTGCCTGTGCCTACGAGGACTGAAAATACATGCAAACAGAAAATCAAATGTTCGCGGCGCCACTAGTCACCCTATAGCCCAAAGGGAAAAGCAGCCAAAGGTCCCTCAGCTGATGAATAGATAACTAAGATGCTCCCATCTGTACCATGGACTATTATTATTTGGCGATAAAAACGAAAGGCCCGTGGGCACATGTTATAGCGCGGATAAATCCTGGAAGCATTATGTGACGCGAAAAGAAGCTTGACACATAAACCCGCATGTTGTGTGATTCTGTTTATAAGAACATCCAGAAGAGGCAAAGCTATAGAGACATAAAGTAAATTAGTGGTGATCTAGGTTTGGGCGGGGAGGGGGGGGGCGGGGAGGGCTTGAGGAGTAATGAGGAGTGACGGCTGGTGGGTATGAGGTTTCTTTTTGGGGTGATGAGTGTTCTAAAATTGTGGTATCGGTTGCACAACTCTGACTATACCAAAAACCATTGGACTGTATGCTTTAAAAGGGTGGATTGTACGGTATGTGATTTATAACCAATAAAATGGCTCAAAAAAAAAAAAAAGTGAGCCAATTGAAAAGAAACACTGGTTACTCCCACCACACTACTTTTCAACTATACACACACGTCGTATATATTGCGGATATTTTAAACATTGGAAGCAGACCCTATATACAGGTCATCCTGCTTTCCCTCCTAAATATGTATTAGACGCCTACTTTGATCAGAGTACCACGGTAGATACTGTGGAAATGCGAAGATGGATAAGGCACGTCCCCTCCTTCGAGAAGCTCGCGGTATGATTGTTTCCATCCGCTGGCCGTCTAGCCTCTGCGGCCTGCAGGTGGTATCAATTATTCTTCTCACGTGCCCAAATTAACATCACAAACCACAGTGAGTTGAGAGCAGCAGTTAAAATAATCAAGAGAGTAGAAGGACGCTGGGAGGAGTCATCCTAAGAAGGGTCCAACTTCGCAGTCAGTAAAGAACAGGTGTGGAGAAGGGCTAGGTCGGCCCGAAATGGAACGTACGCTTGAAATCTAGGAACTCTCCACTCTTGATGCAACCCTTTACCGGGGTTGCATCCTAGGCTTATTAAGCCAGATGCTGGGGGTGAGATGCCGGCAGAGGCTGGTCTTTGAAACGTCTCACTTGATTCCATGTGCAGGTTGGAGCTCCTGGCTCGGATGCTTGAACCAGGTAGCTTGTTGTGAATAAGGGAACGTGCTACTTTGTAAAGGGAAGGAGCAGTGACCTCGGGGGTGCGGGACCTCCCAAAGAGTGTGTCTGGAAGGTTGAGCCATACTCAGTGTGACTTGTCTGGGTGAGGTGGCTGTGTCAATACAGAAGGTGACTCCCAGCATCCTCTTTGTGATTTTATTTATTTATTATTTATTTATTTATTTTATTATTATTATTTTTAAAGATTTTATTTATTTATTCATGAGAGTCACAGAAAGAGAGAGGGGCAGAGACACAGGCAGAGGGAGAAGCAGGCTCCATGCAGGGAGCCCGACGTGGGACTCGATCCCGGGACTCCAGGGTCATGCCCTGAGCCAAAGGCAGGTGCCCAACCGCTGAGCCACCCAGGTATCCCTTGTTTGTGATTTTAAAAACCGTTGGAGGGACGTGGAAGGCATTTCCAAACCAAGAAACGGAACCTTGGGTTAGAATCCAGAGGTGGTCATCCACTCATTAAACTGGACACGTCAAGAAAAAAAAATGTGTTGAAGGAAGTCCAAAGGGGGAGGAAGTAAGAGAAGCGGGAAGTTCAGGGGCTAACTCCTTGGGTGCTGGGTGAGGACTGTGTAACACGGATCCGTCTGTCTGGCTGGGTTCAAGGCGGTAGTGTTACATGCTTTGCATTAGGCTTCTGAGGCCCCGCAAGCTGTAATCAAGAGGAACTAGAGATATTTGGGGTCCGTCGATACCTTTGGGGCTTGACATCATGAAGGGCGATTATACTGTTCCTCAAAATATTCATTAGTCTCCACTCTTAAAAGCAAAATATTGGGTTGGATGGATTTCCCTCTGGTTTGGCTCAGTGGTTCCAACGTCTGAATGTCTTACATTTATTTTTTCCCCTTTTCTGGGGATTCATTTGTCCAGAATGAGTAGAGAATTGTGACTGGAAGTCTTTGTCCCCCATATGCTCGGAACGGGGACAAAGGTTTCTGTGTTTGCTCAAGGCTCTACGCCGAACAGGATGCCCTTTAGATATCGCGGTGTTTGGCGAAGCATTACCCCATTAGTAGCACTGGAATTAAACGCAGAATGTCAAACTGCACACGACCGTGGTCTTGGCATTGGAGTCACAGTGTCGGTGCTAGGAGCTATTTCCTGGTACAGGAACCTGGAGGAACTGCCTTCCTGTTATGTTTCGACTGTCCGATTCGACTATCTTCTCTCCCAGGGTGTCCAGATGCAGGCCAGCTCTGTGCGGGGGAAACCCCACCCAGGCTTTTAGGACCGATAGGCACAGTTTCCCGTGGCAGAGAGGCTGTCTGCAAAGCAGGGGCAGAGCACGCGTTGTAAGGGGACGGCGGGAGGTCAGATCAGTGCTTTGGAGGACCCTGGCTTTTGGGTTCGGCAGCCCGAAGGGGATTTGGTGTAGGATCAAGCCAGAATTTCCTCAGTATCTTTGAAATAAACCTAAACTGAATACTGAATAGGAGAAGAGGCCTCGAGGTTGGGTGGGGAGTGAGGGAAAGGGGAAGGGGGGGCCAGAGGGGGCTTGTGGTTCACTTCCTTCTTTGATTACACTTGAAAGTATGTTTTTTACCCAAATTCTAATTGCTCATAGGATTTAGCCCTGGAACTTTGAAAGAGTGACTATTTGAGATTTGAAAACCCATGTGCTGGGAAAGATAAGGAGTCCTAGAATTTTAGTTCTGTTAATGCTGTCACAAAACTGATGGTAGTTTTTGCAAAATAAAATGGGCTTTTGGTTGGTTTTATTGTATTTTGATAGAACGGATCGATTGTTGATATTAAAGTTGGAGAAATGGGTGAGATTTTTGACGGAAGGGATAATGAACTGGTATTATCTGTTTTAATATCTCTATTTGGCTACTGGTCAAATATTTGAATTGGAAAACACAGAATTGTTAAAGACTGGAATTGTCTCGATTTGGGTTTTGCTTTTGTACGTTGACACCGTTTGATTAAAGCCTTTACACATTCAGTTTATTTTCTTAAAGTTTGTTATAGGAGCAACCAAAGTTCTGCAGATTTGTAAATAAATTATATCTCACTGTACATAACCTGGGTTACATTCTTGGGTGAATCATATCAACATTGGCAGAGCGTTTAAATAAACATTCGGGAGAAGGTTAAACAAAGGTTAAACAGTTAATGCTCCCCTTCATACCGAGCTCCTCAGGCATTTCGATCTTAAAGTTTCTATTTTACTCAACAAAGATTTCAAGAACAAAAATTTTCATGATCAATCTCAATAAAAATATTCATATTCCTTAATAGGAAAGTCTATTCAACTTTTGGTAATCACTCACTTAATCTAAAGAGATCTTTAAAAAAAAAAAAAAAAACAATCACCACTCCCAATGTCACAAGATAAAAAATGTTTGCTAATGAGATTTTCTCACTATAACATAACAGGAGTTTCAACTTTTAACAAAGCTTCTGGGTGGAGCAGCCATTGGGGTAAAGGGGTATAAATAAATGAGTTAGAATGTTGGAGTTTGGGGATCCTTGGGTGGCTCAGCGGTTTGGCGCCTGCCTTTGGCCCGGGGCGTGAGTCCCAGGATCGAGTCCCACGTCGGGCTCCCTGCATGGAGCCTGCTTCTCCCTCCTCCTGTGTCTCTGGCCCCCTCTCTCTCTTTCTATGTCTATCATGACTAAATAAATAAAATCTTAGAAAAAAAAAAAAAAGAACGTTGGAATTCCCTTGTTTTCTAGTAAGGCCCCAAACCCCTCGCTCCTTTCTCTAGCTGACTATCCCTTTGAACCCGGATCGACACATGGCTCAAGCTGGACACTGTCCTCTTGGCCTCAGAGGTTGATCCAGGATAGACAAGTGATCCAAGATGACCTGGGTTGTCCTTCCTTGGAATATTTCAGCCTGAAGTTGGAAGTCAACAGTCCTTTTTCATTCCTCATCAGGGAGATGTTGGGATGGGAGTCCATCACCATAGGCCATCATATTCCTCTTTGCATGGAGAATGAACTTTTGGAGAAAGAAAGACCAACAGGCAAGTGAAAGTAAAGGGAAACAGAGATGGATAGAGTCTTGGGGGAATCGTGAAAAAGGGAAGATACTAGAATTACTCCAGTCCGAATAGTCTCTTGGTAGTAGTGTCAGGACTGACAGAAAACGCTGTTTATTATTTGAATGCTATTGACGACACTCATCCATTAATTCACTCGGTGTATTCTTCGTAGAGGAATACATTGCCCAGTCTTCCTGTTTCCTTAGGCAGAGAGATCCGTCGTGCCTCACTCGTGGCCCCTCTTGCCGATTCCTACTCCTCCCCATGGCAAGAGGAGTCCATTAGTTGGTTTAGTTGAAATGGTTTAGTCGGTTATGTGGGAGAAGGAATTGGACGTGTTCAGCGAATCTCGTCCCTCTCTCCTCTCTGTAGAGCCCTGCCGGCCACCAAAGGGCCTGTGTTCTGTTCTGGTTTCATGACTTGCATCCGGGAAGTACTTGAGGGGGAGAAACAAGGTGGATTCATGGACAGATGGCATGGATAGATGCGTAACTATAGGGTAAAGCAAGAGTGATAAAATGTTATACAGAATTTAGGTAGTGATCTAAGGGTATTAATTATAAAACTTTCAATTCTGCTGTATGGTTGAAGTTCTTCATAATAAAATGTCAGAAAAAAACCAGTCTGCATTATGATGGTTGAGCTTTTGACATAAGGCGTTTCGATATACGTTGGGAAGCAGACAGAGATTATATTCCCTCAAAAGAGCCTGATATCGGGTATTGAGTTTTGCAGATCACGTAGGTATTACAACCAAGCGTCAATCTAGCTGTACAGCTTCAAAAAGTGGCCAAACAGGTCATACTGGTAATGCCTCCGAGGAGCAATTCTTCCTCACAGGTGAAAGCTTTTGCTCTATTCACTGGCCGGAATTTTGAAATGCTACTCTCCTTACCAGAAAGCAAAGTAATGGAAACTGGATATTTCAATAGTTGATGGGATGTGGAGAAGTAGGTTAGGGGAAAGACATTTTGTAACTTAACTGAGATAATGCTTGTAAAAGGCTTACTGTGTTGGCTGAATAAGTTCTCAATAAATGTTAGCTATGATTATGATTATAATTCGCTTATTTTTTAAAGGTTTTATTTTTTAAAAAATTTTATTTATTTATTCGCAAAAGATAAAGAGATGCACACACACAGGCAGAGGGAGAAGCAGGCTCCATGCAGGGAGCCCGACGTGGGACTCGATCCCGGGGCTCTCGGATCATGCCTGGAGCCAAAGGCAGACGCTCAACCACTGAGCCACCTGGGCATCCCAATTAGCTTCTTATTTTAAAAAACATCATATATTAGGTGTCACGTATTAGTGGGTTGAATTGTGTCCTCCAAAAAGATGTGTGCAAATCCTACCCCCAGGACCTTGAATGTGACCTTCTTTGGAAATAGGCTCTTTGCAGATGCGGCTAAGTTGTGGATGCTATCCAAGAGGTGAGAAAGCGTACTGGATTGAGGTAGGTCCTCAATCCAGTGACAGGTGTCCACAGAAGAGAAAGAAGAAAAAGATACAGAAAAGAAAGGTATTTGAAGATGGAGGCAGAGATTGGGTTGTGCCATCACCAGGCCAGGAACCCCAGGAGCTTTTGGAAAGGAAGCCACAAGGGAGGATTTTCCCTTAAACCATCAAATGGAATGTATCGCTCCTGATACCTTGATTTTGGCTTCCAGAATCATGAAAGAAAAAGTTTGTTATTTTAAGGCCCCACATTTGTGGTGATTTGTTACAGCAACCCTAGAAAACCAATACAAGTGGTAAATGGAGATAAAGGACGTAACATGGTACTATGTGGTCTGGTACAACTGAATAGCATGGATTGGAGTGGGAGTGTTTGGGGGGAAATATTTTAGAATCACCCGCAGGAGGTGTGAAGTCTCAAGCACGTCTTTTGCAGGGAGGAGGGCACTAGATGGGGAACAGGTTCTGCTTTAAAATCACTACCTCGTTTTTGGGGCCCTCAACTGGGCTGGATCTGAATAAAAGTAGGAGAACCAGCGGTATAGACGATAATTGTGGTATACCAGATGGAGAGCAGATGAGTATCAGAGACATGCCACTCTAGGCTTGGTTGCCTAGGCAACACAGGCAAAGGGAAGTGCATTATCTATATTTAAGCCGTTTACATGAGATTTGAAATGTTAAGATATTGGCTCTAGTATTAATTCTCAAGGCTCTTGGTACCGGCTGAGAGAAATAGCTCAGTCATTTTTTACAGTTACGTTATTTACTGGAATGTCGAAAAAGCACCTCTTTGATGTGCAAGGCATAACAAATATCTCTGAGCTTATGATCTGCATCCTAAATGCCCATCCATTTCTCACTCTTATCGTTCAAGTATGGTCACGGTAGGTTTCAGCCAGCCTCAGCTAATTTCCTTTTTTAAAAATAAGATTGAGAAAATAGTAACACAAGCAATCCATGTCCATCGTAAAGTAATTAGGAAATACAGGGAAATGAGATGGAGGGGCGCCTGGGTGACTCAGGGGGTTAAGTGTCCCACCCTTGATTCAGCTCAGGTCCTAATCTCAGGGTCATGATCTCAGGACCAAGCGGGGCTCCGCGCTCATCACGGAGTCTGCTTGGTGTCCCCTTCCCACTACCCTGGATAACCTTGGTATCCCTGCCGCTGCTCCCGCTTGTGGACACACGTGTGCGTGCTCTCTCACTCTCGAAATAAATCTTAAAAAAAAAAAAAAAAAGAAAATACAGAGTAGTCAGATGGAAACAAAATTTAAATTATTCATGATCATATCGATCAAATATTGCCATTGTTAACACACCGGAGAACATCCCTACAAAAGTTTTCCATGCAAGTATGTGTTTATAAGAATTTGATTAATATAAAAAAAAGAATTTGATTAATATATATACACTATTTGGAAACTTGTTTTTCTCCCCTTTCATTATATATTAGAAGCATACTATGTTAGGGAGCCTGGAACTACCTCGATGATTTTTAATGGCTATATATTGCACCATTTTAATACTATTTTATGATTTACCCCTTATTGAGGGATCTGTTGCTGTGATTACACTATTGCAACACTCAAATGAACGCTCCTTACATATATTAAGTTGCTTGTCCAGTGATTTCCTTAGAATTGGTATATGGTTCCAGAATGTCCTCACGATCGTTTGTATTGGCTTGTTCTCCTGCCAGTGGTGTTGGTGAGGGCCTGTTCCCCTACAATCGTACAGACTGGTGATTATCAACCTATTTCATGCTTATCAATCTGCTAGGCAAAATAAGTGGAATTTTGCTATGACCTACCTGTGTATCTCTGATTATTAATGATTTCCAAAAGATGATAGGATACTCGTTCCACAATTTAGGAGTGCAAAAGGCACTGTTTCTTTATTTTTCTGTGCTCAGCCTCTTTTCTCATCCTCCGAGTCCTCATTCCACCGGAAGGATGGAAACAATCTCCATTCCACACACTTTTCCCCCCGGGATCGCGGCCAAATTCCAGGGTAGTAAGTGCGAAGGGTGTGAGAATTGGAGTGTGTTTTGGGGGATCCTGCTGATTGGCCAAGTCACTCCTCCCACCCTAGGACTGGCTGGAGTATCCATTGGGTTCTTGGTTGTCTGTCTGTCTCTGGAGGATAAGGGACCACAAGGTGTCGGGTGTCTGGGAGAGCGCTCGGCTCTGCCATCCCTGCGGCAGCCCACCCTCGGGGGGTTGGGGGGTTGCAGGCCATCACAGGCTCACAGGTGCAGGCCGGCCACCCCTCCCGAGGGCACTCAGTACCAAACCCGGAGCTGTCGCAAGGCAGAGAGGGAAGGGCAAAGGGAGAAAGCAAATACCCGGTTAAAAACATCTGCCAATATTTCAGAGTATTATCTTACACTATTATTAGCCAATTGTACTAATCCTTCTGTGAGACGCCCGCTCTTGCTCTTTGCTCGTGCCAGCTGCTTTCAGTTTTCTCCAAAAACTGCATTTGCACTTGTAAATGTCTGTGCGTGCTTTTTCTTCTGGTTAACTCCTGCTTCAATTATCTGTGTAATCCTAGTTCTAGTTCCCTCTAAATGAACACTTATCAGGCTACACTTAATTGTAGAGTTATTTGTTTGTGGGCGGTGTAGACCATGAACTCTGCCGACACAATTATCCTTCTCACTGAAATACCACATTCCTTGAACAAAAGCATCGTGTGGGACTTCTTCCCTTTCTGAACATGTCCTAAAGCAGATTTAGAAATATGGAAATAGTTTAAGCTCTTACTGAATATACTTCACGAAAGTGGAGATGCATAAGCAGAAGTGGTTTATTTTTTTTAATAATAAATTTATTTTTTATTGGTGTTCAATTTGCCAACATAACAGAATAACACCCAGTGAAGCAGAAGTGGTTTAATGTGGAACCTCTAGAATCAGAAAGCACTGAGCGAAGCTGGAATTTGTTATTTATCAGCTGTATAACTTATTGATCCTCTTAAACCTCAGTGTTCTTGTCTGCAAAATGGGAAGCATGATCGGGACTGGATATGGAATTGCTTTAAAGCACGGTGCCTGCCACTTAGTAAGCAAACAGCAAATACAGGTGACTACTATTATTTTTTTAAAAGATTTATTTATTTTTATTTATTTATGATAGACATAGAGAGAGAGAGAGAGAGGCAGAGACACAGGCAGAGGGAGAAGCAGGCTCCATGCAGGGAGCCCGACGTGGGACTCGATCCCGGGACTCCGGGATGGTGCCCTGGGCCAAAGGCAGGCGCCAAACCGCTGAGCCACCCAGGGATCCCCAGGTGATTAGTATTAATGAATATTCTTAGGTGAAGAACGGAAAGGCCGACATGCTCACAGTCTTCAACTTTGCTGGTACCCGACGGCCGGCCCTGCAAGTTGTTTAGATCAAGTGAAGGGTGCTGGAGACTTAGCGCTAGAGAAGCAAACAGAAGTAATTAATTTTATTGATGATTCCCTTATTCCTAAGGGAATAGGACTGATTAGCCTGCGGGGCTGGTGGACACACTGTTCCGTGAGCTGGAACACGACTGAGTCGTGAGTTTGTGAGTCACTTTTAGGTAGCGAGCGTTACATGGATCGAGGCCGAGATTGTGAAGGCAAGTGCCGCAGAGGCCCCGCAGCTTCTGCTCCCGAATGAGGGCCAACGGGAGAGGATGCGGCGCCGCGGCGACTGCAGCACACAGCAGAGCCGCGCTGCTGGGGACAGCGGCTGCAAGCCCTGGCCTGGGGGCGCAGGATGCAGAGCCGGTCGCCTCTTTCAAGTTGTCAAGAGAAGTCAGAAATCTAGAATTTTTTTCTTTTCCTTCCCCACGAAGTTTCTGAATTTCTAGAAGTGGTGATCAATTCAAGCATTGCTTTAAAACACTGCGCAGGTCCCAACCCTGTCTGCGGGCCGGAGCTGGTTCACGCTCAGCCGCTTGCGACCTTCGATCTGAAATATCATCAGCGTTTCCAAGAAGCCCAGGGAAACGGGCAATCAGAGCGTAAAGGGCTCATAACACATTCCACGGCCTCTGTTCTATTTTTCATATCCTGTCTCAGCCCCTTTGCGTTCCACGGAGGTTGATTCCGAAAAGCAGCGGCCCAGAGCCGCCGGGCCGGGGTTCTGAGTGCCCCGTCCTTCCCCTGCTTGTGCGGGTCGCGGCCTCCTGGGGACACGGCCCGGCTCGCAGGCAGAGGGCAGCGAGGAACCCACTGGAACTTCTGCGAGGCCCAGGTTTCACAGCGACCGGGAGGCCAGCAGGATGCAGCCCCGCAGCAGCTGGCTTCGGGGCCTGGGGCCTGCGTGGCCCTAACCCTAACCCCAACCCCGGGCTCTGCCTCGCACTCCCGACCGGGGGACAGCGACAGCGCGCTCAGGGACAAGTCAGAGCCCGACTCTCAGGGCCCCAAGGCAGCGAAAGCCTCTGCTGGCTGAAGGCCCGGAGGCATTAACCCGCTTTAGCGTCCCCACGCCCAGGACTGTGTTCTTTGCCAGAGGAGCCCTCGGCGAGCAGAAGTCACTGCTTTAATCTTATTTTACTCTAAGGAATTCACAACTCAAACAGATTTAATTTTTCTGTCAATGTGGGGTTTTTTTTTTCTTTAGGAATCAAGTTTATCAATAATATGTATTTGGTCTAAACTTCCCAGCGTTCAACAGGGGAGGAGTAAGTGAGTCTGGAGAGTGGCTGCTTCTCTGAGTTAGGGAGCAGAGCGGGATCCTTTCATCGTGGGTCTGTCTCTCACCTGGGGGCCGGTTAACCTGGAAGCCAAGGACTTTTTTTTAAAAAAAGATTTTATTCATTTATTCATGAGAGACACAGAGAGAGAGGCAGAGACACAGGCAGAGGGAGAAGCAGGCTGCCTGTGGGGAGCCCAACGCGGGACTCGATCCCAGGACCCCGGGGTCACGCCCAGGGCCGAAGGCGGCTGGGGCCACCGGGCTGCCCTGGACACAGGTATTTCCGAGGTGAGGGTAAGGGAAGGCCGACCTAGGGACACCTTGGTCATGGGTGTAGTGGGATATGTACGTGGGTCACAGTGGGTGTATAGGGTATTTTGCTGCCAGTTGTCGTGGAGTAGGAGTAACTTCTAGTACTGTCCCTGCGGCCCGCTACGCTAATCCACAGGGTGTCAGGTCCGGGATGCCTCGGAGCCAGTTCAGAGGCTGAATGGAGACGCGGGTATATGTCCTGCGGTGCCGGCGCCTGGGATGCGGGTGTGCGGGAGAAACAAACCCAGGTGCGGCCAGGCTCTAGCCTGTGGACGATGCTTTCCGTCATCAGACTGGGGAAGTTATAAATGGGGGACCTGGCTTCTCGATGGGTCCTAGAAAAACTGAAGTTCCAGCCTATGAGAAGTAGGCTTAATAAAGCAGCGTAGACGACGGTAAACATGCCGCACATTTCCCATGGGCACCGTGTGATTGAGAGCTCGTCAGAATGCCTGTAAGTTCCCATCTGAATGACCACGAAGCACTGACGACGAAGGTAACATGGAGCTCCATACGTAACCGCGCAGGGACAGTGATGGCAAGGTGGCCAGTGAGAACTGCTGATCCAAAGAGCAATTAAGATGGGTCATTACTGGGCACCTGGGTTGAGCATCTCCCTTCGGCTCAGGGCGTGACCCTGGGGTCCCGGGATCGAGTCCCCCATCGGGCTCCCTGCATGGAGCCTGCTTCTCCCTCTGCCTGGGTCTCTGCCTCTCTCTCTGGGTCTCTCATGAATAAATAAATAAAATCTTAAAAAAAAAATCATCTGCTGGTCTAAGTTCAAAACGATCACTGCTGTTGCTATTGAGGTTTCACAACATAATAGATGTACTATTATTAGTTTAAATTAGTTTAAGTTAGTCCATCTTATGTTAGCTCTTCTTTAATAAGCATTATGGACGACATTGGAGTCATGTTTGACAAACTCCCACGTATCCAGGGCACCCCAGACACGCATCGACGCAGGTAGGTGTTATTTTGAGAGTAAATTAATAAAAGTTCAGAATTATTCCAATTTACTTCAAGCTTTACTTCGGTGTGGCCCTGGCCCCTGTGATAATACACACTCCGCATGTAAAACCGTAGCTTCTAATCCACAATAATAGCAGGACGATTGTAAATATGAGGACATAGAACTTGAGTTACTGCAATGCTGTTCTTCTTAGTGAAAATCAGCCTCTGGACTTTGCAGAGTTTACTTTTTGGAATCAATTTTTCATGTGTTTTCCCCCCCATTTTAGAGAATATAGTAATGTAACTAAAAATATTAATCTATTACTTTTTTCTTGTCTTTTCTGTAATGTGTTTTGTGATTTTACTATTTTATTTATTCCTATCATGAGTTTTAAAGTCTAATAAAGGAAAATTTCGGTGAAAAAAGCCAAACCAAATGTGAATTTACCATGTAGGACACAAGGCTGCATAGTCTCTCTTCTCTCTCCAGAAAGTGATCATAGAAAACATCATATGAAGAGGTAATTAAAGAGGTTACAACCCAAAAAAGGTAGGAAAAAAAACTTTACAGACATGTGTCAGGCAAGCAATCAACAAAAATAATTTTATTTTTCTGGATTTTGTCATGGTTCTAGTATTGGATAGCCTCTCAAAATTTATAATTTATTTCCTTTATCATTCTATCATCATAAATATATTCATGTTTAAACCCAATTTTGTATTCATAATTTGTAGAAGCTTGAGGTCCAGTAAAATCTAGATCTACCCTTGTTCTCGTTCCCCCATAACAGTAAAGTCAGGTTTCTTTTTTTTTTAAAGATTATATTTATTTACTCCTGAGAGACACAGAGAAAGAGGCAGAGACACAGGCGGAGGGAGAGGCAGGCTCCCTGTGGGCAGCCCGACGTGGGACTCAAAAGGACCCCGGATCATGACCTGAACCAAAGATGGACGCTCATCCACGGAGCCACCCAGGTGTCCCGCAAAGTCAGTTTTTTGAGAAGAATTTAGAGACTAAAATGCACAGATCTTAAATATACAGATTATTAATTTTTAACCTATTTATATATAAATAGGTATAACCAGCATCCATGAAGATGCAAAACATTTCCATCACCTCAAAAAAATTAAAATTTCTAAGATATTCAGGTTTAAGAAGTCAATATATTCGTAAAATAAGAATATTTTGCTGAGAAAAAGCAATACTCAACACAAGAAAACTCTTAGTGATAAACTTAGAGTTCCTAAACTTAAAAATTCAACAGAAAGATTAGAAACTAAGGTTGAGGAAGTTGCCCAGAACGTCAAGCAGAAAGACAAAGACATAGAAAATCTGAGAAAAAAATGAGACATGGGGAACTGGTCAGAGGAACAGCTCCACCAGAGAAGTCCCAGAAGAAAGAAAATGGAAGGGAGGAAACTTTGAAAGAAAAAAACATTTTTATTTATTTATTTGTTTGTTTGTTTGTTTATTTTATTTTTATTTTTTTTGAAAAAAACATTTTAAGACTTGAGGAATGACATGACTTTTCAGACTTTAAGGAGTTTCTCACGACCCAGATCGATAGTTCAGAAGTATTTTTACTTGCATTTTCTTACAAAATCTTCTTAAAATTTTGTGAAAAAAATGCAGCTGAAAAATTAAAAAGATAAAAAATGAGGATGTTAGAAGTGTAGTTGACTTTCACTATCGATTGGCTCACCCTATTTGTTCTAGGTCCCATGTGGCCATGGTCATTCATTCAGTCACTCATCCATCCGTCCATCCCACCCATCTGTCCATCCATCCATCCATCCATCCATCCATCCATCCACCCGTCCACCCATCCACCCATCCAGCAGTGCTAAGCCATGGCGGTGCTAATCTCAAAGGAAAGGGCTGATCCCTACTATACATCCAACCGCAGTACAGTGTTATGCGTGCTATGGTGGAGGTATAAAGGAGCAGCGATCGCAGTATTTCTCATTGTCATTAACTAATGTCTCTTTTAAATATATGTAATATGTTTTTCAGGATTCATTATGCTTCCTGAATCTAATAATTCATGCATTTCATTAATTCTAAAAAAAATTCTACCCATTATCTTTTGAAATACCACCTCTCCTCATTTTCTCCATTCTCTTCTATAATTCCTAGTAACTATTTTGTGGGGAATTTGTATTTTCTTAACCATTCGTTAGTACTTTTTCTTATTTTCCTCTGCTTCATTCCATATAATTTCCAGAGATCAATATTCCAGTTCACAAATGTTCTCTTCACCTGTGTCTAACCTACACTTTAACCCGTCCTTTGTGTTTTAAACTTACGACTACAGTTTTCTAGTTGTTCTTCTTGTACTCGTTCATGTCGCTGTGTCCTTTTTTCTGTGTCTTGTTATTTTCTTCTGTTTGGATTCATTATTCTATGTTTTCAATCCCCTGAAACTTTATTTTGATCGCTGTATTAAATGAATTTCTGGGAAAGCTAATTGGGTTCTTTGTTGTGGCTCTTGAATTTTGTTTAGGTTACATGGTTTTTGCATGTACTTAGTACTTTTAAATCGAAAGCTCATCTCCATTAGGGTTTATCTGTGAGAGTCCCATGAGATTTAGATGGAAAGAATGTCTTCCAAAGGGACTTTACATTTGCTTCTTCTAGAGGCCCAAGAAGTCCTATATCAAGTTGTAAATTAATCTCAGCTTGAGGGGCCTTGGATCATGTACATGTTGTCTATAAAGAGGATTAAGCTTTTGTTTACATACCCTCAAGGAAGGTTCCCCAATATCCCCCCAACCCAGAGTAGAGGTGAAGACAAAGGAACGTCCTTATTGTCTCCCTATGTGGTGGTCAAGTATTTTCTGGTCTAGTCTCTCTTTGTGGGATTAGTGTGCGTGTGCGTGTGCGTGCGCACGTGTGCATTGCTGCTCAGGTGCATTCTCCACATGGCTCAAGCACAAGGCCTCAACTTCCAGTACTACAGCTCTAACCCAAGGTTTCTGAGTCTAGCAGCTACTGTGCACTGTCGTTCCATGGGACAGTCAAGGGTGAAATCACATATTCACCCCTCTAGTTTTATCTTCCCTTTCCATTTTGCCTCCTGGGGGAATCTGTTAATTTCTTTTGAGCTCCACTCTTCATGTAAGGAATATTTTATTTATTTTGTGTGGCATTTACAGGAATTTTGTAGCAGGAAAGTTAGTCAGTCATAGTCTGGGTAATTGAAATTGTTATTCATCTTCTTCAGTGGCTTTAAAAATCAGAGCAATGATGAATTGAGAGTATTTTTCAAAGCCCTCCTTAAAGATTCTCACACCTACTTTGCTGTGTTGAGCACCCCCATAATATGGGAACATATTAAGAGGTGACTAATTCTGAGGGAGTTGCTAGAATGGTGACATTTACGTCAGACTTCAGAGCATGAGAAATTTAGTACACTTATCTACCGCCAACCATTAGTCTCCAAACTATTCTACACAGTGAAATTTAGAGTTAATCTTGGTCCAGTTGAGTTAGCTTGTTTTATATATTAATAAGCATACATATTTCAACACACGATATCTCAAAGTCATTATTATCCGTTGATTTCTAAGTGGCAGGCAAGGAAGCAGATGCTTTATCCGTAAAACTGAGGACCCAGAAAGGCCAAAGAGCATTTTCACTCCTGTAACATAATGAGCGATGGGGCTGGATTCGAACCCGAGTGTGGCGGCTGTAAAGTGCGCCCTTCCGGGAGCTTATCTGACCAATGGCCCAGCTGCTGTGCTCGGAAGTCCTTTGCACGTTGGCACAGAGCCCCACCTTCCTCGGGCTGCTCCTAGCCAGCCACCGACCGCCGCAGGGACAGGGAGGCAGGCTCCACTCCTGGGGCAGAGCGGCTCATGGCCTCCCACCAGCCCTGCCTCGACTGCGAGCAGCCCAGGCTGACCCTGCCTGACCTCCTCACCCCCCATCCTTTTTTAAAATAAATTTATTTTTTATTGGTGTTCAATTTGCCAACATATAGAATAATACCCAGTGCTCATCCCATCAAGTGCCACCTCAGCGCACTTGCGTTGTGCTCTGACTGCTTGCCCAGCATCTTCTCTCAAAGTCACTTCCCTAACCAAATCCTTGCACCTCTGACTCCACCGTGGTGTCCGCTTCTCAGAAGACCCAGACTATCACATCCAGTCTGTGTGACCTCAAAACCCACGCTTTTGTAAAAAATAGCTAAAAATGGGCCAAAGATCAAAATGTAAGAGTCATAACTATACAATTGTTAGAAGCAGCGTGGGCATAAATCTCCATGCCCCTGGATTAGGCATAACACCCAAAGCACAAGCAGCAAAAGGAAAAAATCGATACCTTAGACTCATCAAAATCAAAAACTTTTCTGCTTCAAAGGACAGCATCAAAAAAGTGAAAAGTCAACGCACAGGATGGAAGAAAACATTTGCAAATTATAGATCTGA
The DNA here is from genome assembly GCF_018345385.1 of Vulpes lagopus. Taxonomy (NCBI): domain Eukaryota; kingdom Metazoa; phylum Chordata; class Mammalia; order Carnivora; family Canidae; genus Vulpes; species Vulpes lagopus. The sequence continues at coordinate 315,071 of NW_024570855.1, read as the reverse complement.
TAAGGGACTCCTAGCTAGAATATGCAAAGAATTCGTACAGCTCAATGATAAAAAGAGAAATGACTCAATTAAAAAAAGTGAACAAAGATATGAATAGACATTTCTCCCAAGAAGATGTGCAAACGGCCGATGGTACGTGAAAAGATGCTCAACATCATTAGGCACCAGAGAAATACAAGTTTAAAACGCAAGGAGAGACCACGTCACGTCCACTAAGAGAGCTATAGTCAAAAAAAATCAGAAAATAGCAAGTGTTGACCAGGAGGTAGGTGTTGACTGTTCGCCGGCGGGAACGTCAGAATGATGCGGTCATTTTGGAGAACGGGCCTGGTAGGTCACCAGGTTAAACATGGAACCATCATGGGACCCAGTGATTCCACTCGGCACTCACCTACACAAATGAAAACGTGGGTCCAAACACTTGCACATGAATAGGTTACTGCAGGAATATTCACAATCACCGAAAAGTGAAAAGAACCCGAATGTCTATCAGCTGATGAACAGATACACAAAATGTGGCACGCCCAAACAACGGGCTATTATTTGCCCATAAAAAGGAATAAAGTATGTGCAGCCGCTTGGATGAACCTTGAAAACATTATGCCGAGTGAGAGAAGTGATACTCAAAGGACCACATGTTGTATGATCCATTTCTGTGAAACGCCCCGAAGAGGCAAATTTATAAAGGCAGGAAGTAGATTAGGGCTCATGGGCCTGGGGAGTTTGGGGAGGTGACAGCTAAAGACTATGGGGTGTCTTGTTTTTTTAATTTTTTATGATAGGCACACAGTGAGAGAGAGAGGCAGAGACACAGGCAGAGGGAGAAGCAGGCTCCATGCACTGGGAGCACGACGTGGGACTCAATCCCGGGTCTCCAGGATCACGCCCTGGGCTGAAGGCAGGCGCTAAACCTGTGCGCCACCCAGGGATCCCAGCGCCACCCAGGGATCCCTGGGGTGTCTTTTTGGTGAAACCAAAATGTTCCAAAATTAGCTGCGGTGATTGTTGCCCCAGCGAATATACTAGAAAACAGCATGTGAATGAAATCTCAATAAATCTCACTAAAAAAAATCCACGGTCTTTGAATACACTATCCCCTTCATTTGGCATTTATCACAGAGAACCTCATCTTACGGTTATTTATTTTTTTTCTTCAACCAAAATGTTGCTCCATACCTTCCAAGGAGTGATGACCTTTGAATTGTGAATTTGGTGTCTTCATCACCGTTTTCGAATTTTCACCGTTTTCAAATTTTCTCCTGTGGGTGTATATTACTTTTATATCTGAAAACTACATCATACAGAGGTGAAAGTGTTGTTTCAGGAACGAAATGATTAGCTCCTAAAGGAAAAAGCCTGTGTCCCCCTGTGATTTCCTCCGATGTTAGCACAGTCTCATACACAGTAGCTGCTTAACGATGATTTGAAGCTGTCCTTGGTGACAGCGCTAGGTTTGAACTCCACGGCGGTCCTCGGTCTTTGGTAATCCGGGCGAATTTCTTATTGGCCAGAGAGTTCGGGAAAAGTAGGGGTTATATTGTGATTATGAACCTTAAAAAAAAAAAATGTTAAAAGACTTGAGAAGTGTTTTCATTGAAAGAAAAACGTGTTTTAGTTTGAATGCTATTTCGACAGCGGGTATTTTACAGATATGATGCATTTCACCTTAATGAATTCATTTTTTGGGCCCCTGGGGGCTCAGTGGTTGGGCGCCTGCCTTCGGCTCAGGCCGTGACCCTGGGGTCCTGGGATCGAGTCTCGCATCGGGCTCCCTGTGTGGAGCCTGCTTCTCCCTCCTCCTGTGGCTCTGCCTCTCTCTCTCTTTCTCTCTCTCTCTCTGTCTCATGAATAAATAAAATCTCAAAAAAGAAATCACTTTCAAACAGATTCCGCTATGGCATTTGCGTCGCTGGCTGTGCCTTGCACTTGCTCCCTGCCGGGGAAGCGGCCTCTCCCGTTGGCCTGCTGGAGTCTGCTTGTGAATTATTCACTTGGGCGTGTTTCTCTGTGGAGCCAAGGTCGTCCTCTGACAATATATTTTATTAGCCCCTTTCCTCAGCTTGTCTTCCTTCCTCCTCTTTATAATTTGTCCCTTCCGTCCCTTCTGGAAGGCGGGAGGGAAGGGGTGCTTGCAGACACTGGGCACTGTGTGCCAGCCCCGGCGGTGGCCCTTGCACATTCAGAAAGCCTGCTCCCTTCTCACAGTCATTCTGCCGGACAGTTGCCATTTCAACCTCACTGCAGTGAGGAAACTGAGGCACACATTGTCAGCAGCAGGGGCCAGCCCGGGGCAGCCAGGAGCGTGGTGTGTGCTTAAGGGCCTACCTGGCGCTGGGCTGTCTGGGCTGAATCCGAGCTTCGGTGCTCACCAGCTGTGGGGACCCCCCTTCTCCTAGTTCCCTGCAGGGCGGATAATGGTCTAGGTGACCGGGTTGGAAGAGGGAAAGAGCTAGCCGATTGTTTGTTATGCACTTAGACCGGCACCAAGCACGACGCAAGTGCCATCTGAGTGTTTTAAGAGTAAATAAACTGAAAGCTGTCTGACTCCACAGCCCTTCGTGGTGGAATTTCAGGCCTGCTTTTTGTTTTTTTCCCCTGTTAAAGCTGCAGAATTGGGACTAAACTAAGCTACACTTGGACCCTGAACAGGGTCTTCCCTGCCTGGAGCAGGAAGGTGTTCCCTTCCTGCTCCGGGCAGCCCCTCCTGCCATCAGCTAGGCTAAGAGGTGAACCCACTTGCTTTAAGTTGGCTTATACTACTGTGCTCACCAGGGGATGCCCATGCTGTAAGTCCCTGCCAGCCAGGCCTGGCCCCCTTCCCCGCCCGGGCCTGGCCTAGCCCGAGGCCTCTCTAGGGTCCTGTTCCCTCCTCACCCCGGCCCAGTCTGCAGGCCCGCCCTGGCTTCCTCGGCCCCCACCAGGCTCATTCCTATCTCAAGGCCTTTGCACGCACCCGGAATTATCTCCCCTGATTGTTGCACGATTAACACCTTTCCCGCCGCCCGTCACCTCCTCAGTTCACCTTATCAGAAAGGCCTGTGACCGTCAGATTGTGCTCCCTAGCAAAACAGGCGGCGGGCCCAATTTATCAGGACAGCGTTTGGGGAGGTGGGTGGGGGCACAGTAAGGTGGGGAGGCCTTCAGCAGCACCTGGCCTGGGAGCCGGGCTGGCCCAAGAGGTGACCCGGGGCCTCTGAGAACCAAGGACAGGCCCCAGCCGGAGCTGTAGGCCCGGGGGCTGCAGGGGACCGCAGGCCAGGGTGTAGGGCCGCACAAACACCCTGCTCCCCTCTCCTCCTTCCCCCCTGACCTCCTGCCCTCGGCCGGGTCACGGTTTATCTTAACGCAAGGGTCTCCACAATGACCTTCCTTTCTTTCTTTTTTTTTTTTTTTAAGATCTTTAAAGATTTATTTAGTCCTGAGACACCCAGAGAAGGGCAAAGACCCAGCCCAGGGAGGAGCAGGCCCGCGGGGAGCCCGGGGGGGCTCGACCCCGGGACCGGGGCACGGCCTGGGCGCGACCCCGCCTGCCCCCGCCTGCCCCCGCCCGCCCCCGAGTCCCTGGTTCCTCTCGGTCCCCAGCGCAGCCCCGGGCCCGGCGCCCTCACCGGGCTCAGGGGTCAGCAGGGCGCTCCCCGCAGCAGGGTGGGCTGGGGCAGCTCCTCCCGCGGGGGGCACGGGGGGGCGGCAGGTGCGCGGGGCGGCGGGCGGGGACCCCACACACAGCCCCGCCGGTAGCCGGCAGCCTCCCCAGCGGGGGCCGAGCGGCCGGAGGAGGTGGGGCCGGGGGCGGGGCGCGGAGGCCGGGCGGCGGGCACAGCGGCGGGGTCCGGGGCCTGCGCCGGGCGGGGCGAGGGCTGGAGGGGGCGGGGCCGGGGCGTGGCGACGGCGGGGGCGGGGCCGGGGCGAGTCCGGGGGCGGGGCTACGGGCGGGTGGGCGGGGCCGGGGCGCCTGGGACAGGCCTCGGTGCGGGGCGCCACGTGGGACGGGCGGGAGGGGGCGGGGCCAGGGGCGGGGCGCCAGGCGGGAGGGGCGGGCCGGGGGCGGGGCGCCTGGGACAGGCCTGGGGCGCGGAGGCCGGGCGGCGGGGGCACGGCTGCGGCGCTGGGCGGGGCGAGGGCAGGAGGGGCGGGTCCGGGGGCGGGGCCCCGGGCGGGCGGGGGCGGGGCGCGCTCCTGCGGCGGCGGCGGCGGCGGCGGCGGCCGTGCTCATCCCGGCGGCCCAGCGCTCGAGTGCACGCGGCTTCGCAAATGGCTTGTCCGGCCCTGGGGCTGGAAGCCCTTCAGCCTCTGCAGCCGGAGCCGCTCCCCGAGCCCGCTTTCTGCGAGGCGCAGAAGTGGATCGAGGTAGGTGCCCCCGGCTGGCGGGAGGCCTTGCAGGGGCGCCCGAGGCCCGACCCGCGCACACGCACCGCGCCCGGCAGGTCCAGCCGCCCGCTGCCCCCGCTCCCCCCGCTCCCCCCGCTCCCTCCCGGTTCCTTCGCCGGCGGCCCCGAGCCATCCTCCCGGCGGGCGAGAGCGAGGGGCGCCGCGGCCGGGCGGTGCGCGGGGGCAGGGCGCCTCCCTCCCTCCCTCCCTCCCTCCTTCCCTCCCTCCCTCCCTCCGTCCCCGCGCCCCGCGCCCTCGGGGTCCTGCCCGCGTCCTGCCCGCCGCGCCCCCGGGCCGGGTCCTGCGGGTCAGGTGCGAGGCCGGGCCCGAGCCCGCAGCACCCACCTGCCCGCCCCACCGCGCGCCCCGGGCGTCCCCGCCGCGCACTGCGCTCCTCGGGTGACCGGGTGGCGCCGGGGACCCCTGGAGCTCGGGGCCGACGCTCGGCGTCTCGGTCGGTGCAGCCCGCTGGTCCGGCGCCGCCCGGATGCCGTGTGCGCGGGGGTCTGGCCTCGGAGGGCGCGAGGGGCAAGGTGACCCCCTGGGATCCTGGGCGGCCTTGCGGGAGGCCCGGCAAGGCGAATGTGACCCTCCGGTCGGTGACAGCCCTGCTCGCGGACAGTGGGGGGAGGAGGTGCGGCTGCCAAGCCTGCGAGGACCCAGGCCGCCGCTCCGTGACACCCCTGCAGCCCAGCAGCTCCCCAGAGCCGGGGGTGGGTGCAGATGGGACCCTGCCAGCGGCCTGCACCCCCCCTGCCGCTCTCGGCCCCCGCAGGAGCCCTGCCCCCCGGAGGGTCACCTGCTTCAAGCATGAGCCTTAGGCACAGCTTGGAAGCATGCATTTAAAAATAGGGTCAAAGAGACGACTGAACGTGCGGCTCCGTTGACCAAAGCCCCAGTCATACACGTCTCCTACTTCGTTGGCACATGAGGAGATGAGGGAAAGACCCAGGCTTTTAAATTTCAATATGCGGCTGGAAGGGGGTGGGGTGTGACAGGTGCTGTCTGTGCTGAATCCTTGGGCTCACGGGACACACAGGACACGTTTGTAGTCACTGGCTTAGTTGGGAGTTGGAGGGCTGTATTTTGTGTGTGTGTGTGTGTGTGTGTGTGTGTGTTCTGGACCTTTAAAATATTAAAGTTTTAAAATATTAAAAATATCCTCAGGAGACATTTTGGACGTGGTGGGAGGTGAGGGGAGGGTAGCAGAGCAGAGCAATCTTGCAGGTCTTGAAGGCGAGTAGTTTACTTACCCTCAATATCCCGCACCATAACTTGTAATTGTACAAATTGCAATTGGTAGAGTCTACCTAGAAGACGGCTGGTCGGCGTATAAATTCCACGCAGGAAAGTGCACACGTCTTCAGTGCACACGTCCCCGAACGCCCTCATGTCTGGACGGTTACAGCCCCACCTAGATCAGGGCCTGCGGCGCGGCCTTCAGCCCGGGGTGGGGGGACCACGGTCTGTTTTGGAGGGGTGGCACGTGGCAGGCCAGACATGCGCGGCACAGGAGAGCAGCTTTTGTCCTGGTTCCACTGGTTTCCAGCAGAAGAAGGGCTTCCCCCGGAAGGCCGAGCCCCGCTGGGCCCCGCGGACGCCCGGCGTTGCTGGCGGGCCCGCCGTGGGCCGTGGGCTCGGACAGGCAGTCTGGGCTCCGCTGGGCTCCGCTGGGCTCCACTGGGCGCGTGCATTATTGAAGCGGCCTATCTCCTTTCAGTTGCGGAGTTCGGTTTCTGGGAAAGGAGAGCTTCCCCTCCTGGGCAGGTAGAAAGGTATTTGCTCCAGGGACAGATAGCGACCTCCCTTCTTCCTTCCCGGACGTTCCTCTTGAGATGTAAATGCCGCGTTTGCAGAGTGGGGATCCCGGAGCCGTAACAGATGGTTCTGGGCGCACTGGCCAGCGAACAAAGATTCCTGGGCTCCTGGGGCGATAACGTGGTACTCGGAGGAGCCGAAAGCCTCGGTGGATTGTTATCTCGAGACAATTGCATCTCCTTTAGGGGCCCCATTGTCTTCGGCAACATCCTCATTGGAAGGGCTTTGTTTTCCACTTTTGTTGGGTCGGTGATTAAGTTTCCCACACGCTCCCCTCCCCTCCAGGCCCCCCACACCCTCCCCCTCCCTTTGAGTAGTCAGGAATTTCACCCTTTCAGAAAAATGTTCCCTTGGGTGCAGCAGGTTAATAAACAAACTTTGCAGCTTGTCTTTCCCCGCAGCCCTTGGTCTTCCTTGAGTCATGGGTTGGCGAGAAGAGACTCATTCTTAATAGAGGCTCAAGGGAAAAGCTCCCCGAGCTCACTCGTTAGTGAGGAATTTCTCGGCCTTGGCTCTGGGCGGGCGGCGTGACTGGCAGGAAGCGGTGGCCTGGGAACTGCTGCTTCCACCTCAGCTGGCAGAGGGGAGAGCCGGAATTGGGGTCAACCCCATAACACGGTGCCTTTTTTCCCCTTACGGCTGCAGAAGCAGGCTGCATGTCTTTTTTTTTTTTTTTTTTTTAAGATTTTATTTATTTATTCATGATAGACACAGAGAGAGGCAGAGGGACAGGCCGAGGGAGAAGCAGGCTCCCTGCAGGGACCCCGACGCGGGACTCGATCCCGTAACTTGGGGATCACTCCTTGAGCCAAAGGCAGACGCTCAACCACTGAGCCACCCAGGTGTCCCAAGGCTGCATGTCTTAATGTGGGTTTAGGGGCAGGCTTCCAGTATTGATTGTGGCCACCAGCAGGCGGGGGCCTGACTTCCTTCCACACTCCTTTTCTAGAAGAGCCTTGCTCAACAAAGGGGCAGTTAGGACAGCGTAGGGATTGGGAGGTCCGACTCTGGAGCTGGGCAGCCTGGATCTGGATCCCGGGGCTGTGGCCCACTAGCTGTGTGCCCTCGGCCACGCTGCGTTTCCTCTCCTTTTGGTTCTGAATCATTTTCTTTGAAAGCCGGCTTGAGCGCTTAACAGCAGCAAAAATCCCAAAGATGTCGTTGGAAGCGTCTGTGAAACGGAGGCGCCTCGTAGGAACAGCGTACCCACCCCTGGGACTGCTGTGAGAGTTAAAGAAGTTAACATTCTAAGCGGGTGGGAGAGTACCCGTGGGACGGTTGGTGGTAGGACCCTTAATGGGTTCTTTGGCTGTTTCTTCCCACCATCACTACCATCATCACCAACACCCCTGTGACCGCCGTTGTTGCTGTCTTTCCTACTGCTGTTTTGGAAGAAAATCTTCAGGACCCTAAGTTTCTTACTGTAAAGAAATACAACTCGATTTACACACCGGCCTCATTCCATTCTCTTACCCGACAGGCTCCCGATACCCGGCCTAGAAGTTAAGTAGATGCTCGGACACCTCTCATTCAGAGCGATTTAGGGGATCCGAGCACAACCAGTCATATCTACTCCTGAAATGATCCCGGTGGTCCAGGGAGGCTTAGAAAATAGATCCCTCAACCTCGTGTCGAGTATCTGCGCTTAAGGCCGAGGCTCGTCCCGCAACTCCAAGCAGAGGCTCAGCGCCTGTCCTCCTGCGCACGACCCAGTCATTGTACAAAGAGGGACTGAGTGTGAATAGTCCCCTCCCCGGTTGCAGGGTCTTGTTGGCTCAAGTTGCATCTGCTCCTGGTAGGAAAAAAAGAACCCCTGCCCTCTATTTCCCTTCCTTCCTTCCTTTCTTTTTTTTTTTTTTCTTTTTCTCTTGAGGATACTCATTTTCTTGGTAACCACCGCCCGCCCCCCCCCCCCCCACCGCCGCCGGCCCCGCCCGGCCTTTGCCTCTCTGCCCACAGCAGTATTTATCGGTTCTAATCTGTAGCTCTGCTCTGCGGTGCCAAACCCTTTCTGGAGAGACAGATGTCCCTTCAGCTTGGTTTCAGTTGTGATTTGGAACAGGTTGCCAGGCCTTTGGGGAGGGGCTGCGAATTAACGCGGCTCAGGAGTGTCTGGGCTCCCGCAGCTCTCGTCACAGCCTGCCCGTGGGGCCCGGTGCTGAATGCGATCTGATCTGTGACCCAGTGCGTGAGCCCCGGAGGGATCGGATCATCGCTTTGGGTCATCCCCACCCCCCGCCAGCCCATGTAGAATCGTTCTCCAACTCGCTGGGATCTGACGTTGAAGGTGAAAGGCACCAGGGTCCCTGAGCCCCCCAGGCTGAGAGGGGTGTATTGTTTGGCCGCGGGGAGCCTTCAGGCATAGCCTTTGAGAGAGCCTCGCGTTTAGCGGCCGGTAACACGTGACGTTCGCGGTGTAGTGACGAGTGAACACGTGCCCTGAGTTCTCTGCTGATTCAAGTTCCCCACCTCCGTGGGGACGTGCTGAGTCTTCTCGCTGCTGCAGTGGAGCTGTGGCTTGGCAGGTGCCTGTGGGGCCCGGGAGCTGAGGAAGACCCAGGAAACCTCTTCTGCTAGGTCAGGAGAGGAGGAGGGTCTGAATACATATGTAAATTAAGGCGGGCAGCATCTTTCTCCCAAGGACGCGGGAATAATCTGCCTGTTTGTAGACCAGCGGCTCGGGCACAATGCCGTCACGTGGTAGGGGAACAGTGCGGTCCCACACATTTGGGGAAAGGCGATTGGAATAGGAGGTGGGGCTGGAGCTTCTTGCCCGGGCATCTCCCTGGAAACCGAGTTTGCATTCGGGCCGGGCGAGCTCCACATGCAAGATTGAGCTCTGGCCACCAAGGGGGGGTAGGGCAGGGCTTGTGTTCCCAGCCACTGGGTCTCTTGGCCTCCCCACTCCGCCGGTGGGTGACAATGGAGCCGTGATGTGGACATCTGGCTGTGATCCCATGGGTGGCAGTCCGTGCTTGGTGGGGCCAGGCAGCGCCTGCCACTTGGCCTGGCCGCTTCTCTCTTTGCTCTGGACCCTTCTGCAATTGAAGGGTGTTGCAGTTAGGGTACCGGGGTGACCATGGTGCGAAGCTGATGCCTGCGAGGATAAAAGCTGGTGTCTGCTGAGTGCCTACTATGTGCCGGGCACCGGGCTGCGGCGTCTACGTCTCCATGAATCCCTTCTAAGTGAGTACTACTGTTACCCCTATTTACAGGCGAGAAAATTGAGGCCCTGAGATTAAGTATCTTGCCCAAACCTTCAAGTAATTGGCGGAAGTAGGACTTAATTAAAGCACCCTTCCTTCCTTCCTTCCCTCCTTCTTTCCTTCCTCTCTCTTGCCTTCTTTTTCTTTCTTATTTTATTTATTTATTCCTGAGAGACAGAGACAAAGGCAGAGACCCAGGCAGAGGGAGAAGCAGGCTCCCTGCGGGGAGCCCAAGGCAGGACTCGATCCCAGGACCCCGGGGTCATGCCCTGAGCCCAAGGCAGACGCCCAACCACTGAACCACCCGGGTGCCCTAAGCCACCATTTAACTTTTCTGAACATATGCATTGTTAGAGACCCAAAATCTATAGTTGAGGAAATCGGGGCTTTCGGGAATGGGGAACCCCATCCAGAGTCAGCTAGTCAGTGAGTCCTGATTGGAGTCGGGATTGAAATCCAGGCCGTCTGACTTTGCAGCCCTTGTTATCTGATCCCTTCTGTTGCCTCTCACGTCAGGACCAGGTGTCACAAACTCCTGTAAGGACGGAGCTTCCTGTTTCTCTGGCCACGGAGGCCTCCCAGTCCTCCACCCCGCGCCCGTCTGTAGACTTCGGAAGCTGTGGGTCCCCGTGGCTCGTCTCTTTCCCATAGAGCACGAAGGGATGTCCTTTCTCCAGGCTCACGTGTAGAAGTGCATGTGTCTGCGGCCTTGACCACTGCTCTCTCGCCCTCACCTGGGAGTGCTCCCGCCTGGCCAAGATCTCACCTGCGAACAGTTGTGTTGTTGGGCTCAGCCCGGAGGCAGGTCCTTCCAGGAGAGGAGATTGGCAGCCCCGTCCCATCCCCCGGAGCTGAAGGCCCAGAACAAAGCAGCTCTGTGACCTCTGGGGATCCTGCGTGCATCTTCCAGTCTCACCGTAATCCTTCTGGCCTTCATTTTCATGGTTGAGGACTGAATCGGTTAATACTGGTTGCTCTTTAAACTAGTCTCACCGGAACTAGATTTTTTCTCTTTTATCATTTTTTTTAATTAAAAAAAATTTCTTTTAAAGATTTTATTTATTCATGAGCGACAGAGAGAGAGAGAGAGAGAGAGAGAGAGAGGCAGAGACACAGGCAGAGGGAGAAGCAGGCTCCACGCAGGGAGCCCGACGTGGGACTCGATCCCGGGTCTACAGGATCACGCCCTGGGTTGAAGGCAGCCCTAACTGCTGAGCCACCCCGGCTGCCCTCTTTCTCTTTTTTTTTTTTTTTTTTTAAAGATTGATTGATTGATTTATGAGAGAGAGAGGGAGAGACTGAACAGAGTCCCTGCTGGGCATACAGCCTGCTATGGGGCTCCGTCTGACGACCACGAGATCATGACTTGACCCCGAGCCAAGAACCGGGGCGCTTAACTGACTGAGCCACCCAGCCGCCCCTGATTTTTCTTTTTAATCCCAGTTTACTCCTCTGTAGTTCAGAACAAGGTGCAAAACAATTTTATAATATTTCCTCTCACTCGTTCCTAAGGATGTGTGTGTGTGTTTACATGTGAAGCAAAAGAAAGGTATCAGATACGATCTTTTTGGGGCGGAAGGTTGGGTGAGAAAACGCTGACTTCAGTGCAGCCCAATGAGGAAAAGGGAAGGATGAAATAACTTTGTTTTTAAGTGAGTATAAAAATAGTCCAAATTGGAGGGTTACTGGATGCTACAGGAAAAAAAGAATAGTCCTCTAAAAAAAAAAAAGAAGAAAGACTGACAAGGTATGGGAAAGATGCCTGCCTGGACGCGAGGGGCTGTGCTGTCGGTGTCCCGAGGAAGAAGGACGTCGTGGAGCTGGGCTGTGCCGAGAACGACCTCGGGAGACGCGTCCTTGTGGCACTGACCCCATGGGGTGGCTGCTGTAGCCCGGGGAGTTGTCTTCAGTGAGGGGACGGCGGGGCCGGGACCCGGCGTGTCGTGCCGGGTACGTCTTCCCGCTGGCCTTACACTCCCGGCAGAGGCCGCGTCCTTCCACCCGTGGCGGGACCCCAGGGACCGAATGCGGGTCACGCTGAGGAAGCTCCATGCCTCACTGCCCACGTCCTGCCCATGACCGGCGTGGCCACTGGGCCCGCCGAGGACTGTCCAGCTGCACCCCGCCCGTGCGTCCCTAAATAGCCATCGGGAGGCCGTGTAAGGAGAGACAAGGAGAAACCTGCACTTGTTTCTCTTAAGTAAATGTCAAGGGCAAGGCCTTGTGGCGTTTTTACTTCCTTGACCCAAGGCTGTCATAAAAAAAATCCTCAGCCTTATTTATTTATTTATTTTTTTAATTTTTTTTTTAGCCTTATTTTTCTTACCAAGGGGTCGAAGTCTTATGTATTGCGCGGAGCACACAGCTCTCTTTTCCTCCCCCGGATAAACATTTGCAAAGAATGCTATTCCCACAATTATCTTCTTCTAGTGGGAAAGTGAAGGGTAAGGCTACGGTAGGCTCGGCCAGACTGTTTAAAATATGAAAATAATTATTTGGGGCACCAGGCTATCAGTCATCTGTAAGTTCCCTCCAGTGCAGACGCTAAAAATAAGCATATGGTGAAAGTAAACATCAATGTGTGAAAGTATTTTAAACAAATTTTAAACCTCGTTTCCTGGAAAGTAGCTGCTGGAGCCGCCGGGGCGAGCGGGGCCTTGGCCGGCGAGGCCTAAGCCTGGCTCCTGTCCATGTGGGGCACATGGCCTCGCGCGCTGGGGGCTCGAGCTGGGGCACAAGCACGACTCGGGACACGTGGAGTGAGGACAGGAGATGGGGCTGGAGGGAAGGGGTCCTTGAGGCAGACGAGGGCCCGGGAAGCGTCGGGTTCACACGCAACCCTTGACGGGTTGGGCAGGTGGGGCGTGAGGCGATGCACGTGTAACGTGTGCTTGGGCTGCGGTGACGCACTAAGGAAAGGGGGCAGAGCCAGGTGCAGGACCCCCAGGTGCCCTGAAGGCGGGGTGGGGGGTGTCCGACGTGCCGAGTATTCGGGTGGCCCGTTGGCCGGGTGCTCCCCGCGCCTCTCAGGACCCGGCCCACCTGTCCTCCTGGGAGGGACCTGCCCCGCGGAGGGGAGAGGCCTGGAGAAGGCTGCCGGCGCCCCGTGAACGAGCCGAGCGCCTTGGCCCAGGCCCCTGGGTGACAAGCGCGTGTCCTCTCGTCGGGGAACCTGCCCCAGGCTTGTCTACGAGAAGGTGCTTTTTGAGCACAAGTCCCCAAGTCTGCAGGTGCGGGGCTGGTTTAACAACTGGACACCCCCCCCCCCCGCCCCTGGCGTCTCGTGGTTCCACGCGGCTGCTGCACACTCATCATCAAGTCATCTGTCCAGAGAGAAGGACGGAGGACTAGGCAATGAAGAGCACATCCTTCTAGAAAAGTCCTCCCGACACTTCCGCTCATGTTCATCGCCCAGATGTTCAGTGACATGGCCACTGCTGGTCACAGGGAGGCTTCAGGGTCCTTAGGCCGTACGCCGGGTTCTGTTCGTCTGAGGAAAGGGGAGCCTGGGGGTGTCCTTTCTCCACTTCCTGGGGGGCAGATCCTTGCCAGACCGAGCTCAGATACGTTGGCCTCCGAAGCTGACTCCCCGATTCCTCCCAGCCCGTCAGTCCGTCCTGTCCGTGTGCCCCCGGCGCCGAGTGTCCCCCTCTGTCCGAAGCGTTGCCGTAGGTCAGTGGGCCGAGCGTGTGCCCAGTTAGACGGCCTCCTCTGGGGAGCCCCGGAGGTCTTGCGGCCCGGCCTGCACCTTCCTGTTGCTTCGTTGAAGATTTTATGTATTTATTCCCGGAAGGCCAGAGAGAGGCGGAGACACAGGCTTCCCGCGGGGCCCGATGCGGGACTCGATCCCGGGACCCCGGGCCCGGCCGGGTCTGCGTCACGTGGCCGCTCCTGCTCAGTGTGCTCCCCGCGCCCAGGGTTCCCGGGAGCCTGGGCCCAGCGCACAGGCCCCCTCGTGGCACAGAAAACAGACTGACAGGAAGCAAGGTTGCTGGGATTTTTTTTAAGACTGATTATAAAAAGCAGTTTGCCGGGGGTGGCCCGGAGACAGCGCTGATTGGATGGACCCCAGGACCGTGATGTCACCGCTGGCTGCAGGCAGGTGCTATCAGTTGGAGGAGTGACTTGGGTGGCCAGCTTCCCCTCGGGTGGACCGCCTTGGGCGGCCCCCCTGTTCTTTAAACACATGCCCCCGGCGATCTCGCCTGGGACCCTCCCCTCTCCCTCCTCCCTCGTCCCTCCTCCCTCCAAGCCACCAGCTGCCCCTCTTCCCTGTTGAGGCATTAGGTAATTCCCACCTCTTAGTATGAAAGAAAGACCGGAGCACGTCTGCTTACAGGATATCCCCCCCAAAAAAGCCCTGAGGCATTTCTAAAAAATTTTTTCTTATTTTTAAGAATTTTTGAAAAAAATTTTGTTTTATTTTTTTCAGTGAAATACAGTATTTTTATTCTATAAATAATTGTCCAACATCCCTGTACGTGTTATACTATGAAAAATATACAATTGGGAATACATAGGTGATTTCTTTAATTTTTTTTAACTGTTTGATTGTATTTCTTTCTTATTAATTAATTATTTTTTTCAAAGATTATTTATTTATGATAGACAGAGAGAGAGAGAGAGAGAGAGAGAGAGAGGCAGAGACACAGGAGGAGGGAAAAGCAGGCTCCATGCCAGGAGCCCGACATGGGACTTGATCCCGGGACCCCAGGATCATGTCCTGGGCCGACAGCAGGCGCTAAACTGCTGAGCCACCCGGGGATCCCCTTTATTTTTAATTTAAATTCAGTTAACATGTAGTGTCTGGTTAGCTTCAAGGGCAGAGGTCCGCGATCCATCAGTCCTCTACGACACCCAGAGCTCATCCCATCACGTGCCCTCCTCTGTGCCCATCACCCGGTTACCCCGTTCCTCACCGCCCTCCCCCGCCCCATGACCTTCAGTTCGTTTCCTGTGATTAAGAGTCTCTTATGGGTTGTTTTGTTTTATTTCCCCTCTCATCCTCTGTTTTGTTTCTTAAATTCCACATACGAGTGACGTCGTATGACGATCGCCTTTCTTGGATTGACTTATTTTGCTTAGCGTAACCCCCTCTAGTCCATCCCCCTGTAGTCCATCCATGTCATTGCAAATGGGAAGGTGTCATTCTTTTGGACGCCTGGGTATGTATAGACCGCAGCTTCTTATCCATCATCCGCCTGGGGCCCCGAGGCTCCTCCCGCAGCCTGGGTGTTGGGGACGCTGCTGCTGTGAACACTGGGGTGTAGCTGCCCCTCCAGATCGCTGTCTCCGTCCCTTTGGGGTAAATCCACAGCAGCGCACCTGCTGGCCGCAGGGCAGCTCTGCCTGGAACTTCCTGAGGAACCTGCCTGCTGCCCCGTCCCGGAGCCGCTGCACCAGCTGCGTCCCCCCACAGCACAGCAGGTTCTTCCCCTTCCCCTGCCTCCTCCCAACCTCTCATGTTTCCTGAGTTTTTTTTTTTTTTAGCTTTTGTCTTTTTTTTTTAATATTAAATTTATTTTTTATTTGTGTTCAATTTGCCAACATACAGATTAACACCCAGTGCTCATCCCGTCAAGTGCCCCCCTCAGTGCCCGTCACCCATTCACCCCACCCCCTGCCCTCCTCCCCTTCCACCACCCCTAGTTCATTTCCCAGAGTTAGGAGTCTTTATGT